>NC_092252.1:7664611-7834611 GCF_036320965.1 Panulirus ornatus | reverse complement strand
TATATTATTGACTGTATGTGATAATCTTGGCACTGCTCCAGTCAATTTGATAATCAAAATCTCTAAGGTGAACAAATATTACATTCAATTCTTGACGAAAGACAACACTATCTTTACATTATTTAACCCTTACACTAAGAGCCTTGCCAGTTTCACTAACGTTAGACTGATCACACACACTTCACAAGGGATATAGTACACACAACCCTTTTGAGCAATTACTGAATTTCTATGACTTTCCCTGGCAGTATCATTATTGCTGTAAAGACCATAGAACTATTAAATGTTTTTAAAAAACAGGGACATTCACCCAGTTCTAACAGTATCGTAGCACCACCTAGTTTTTGTTTCTTTACACTGAACACTTAAAAAGACTTTTTGGCAAGATTATAAACTAAATCCGTGAATGTTTGGTATACTGTAATTTTGAACAGTTCACCATCAGTGAATTCTGGACTACATATGTGAAATGTTCTAAAAAATTGCTGAAAGCATGGACTGTTTCACTTTACTGTGATGAACAGAGCAACAAGGAATACGTGAAAAGACATTTATGAGTTTACAATATATGCTAAATTCAAGGTTACTTCTATCCCTATGAATACTACAGCTTAAAAAAGCCAATGGATCATGTGTCTCGTTTTCAAAAGTGAACTTAAGTGATTCTACCAATAAATTCAAATTGTTGAAAAGTACATTTTCAACTTCACCTACAGATCACTGAAAAAGAATATCAACATATTGGTACCACTTGTTAGTGCGAGATAAGATGTCATACAGTATGCTAGGTAAGATGTCATACAGTACCTTGCTTTGCTATGTAAGATGTCATACAGTATGCTAGGTAAGATGTCATACAGTATGTTAGGTAAGATGTCATGCAGTATGTTAGGTAAGATGTCATACAGTATGCTAGGTAAGATGTCATACAGTATGTTAGGTAAGATGTCATACAGTATGCTAGGTAAGATGTCATATAGGATGCTAGGCAAGATGTCATATAGTAACTTGCTCTCAAAAATTCCATATACAAATAACTTAAGAGGGATGAGAGTGAGCATCTCCCAATACTCATGAGCAAACAACAACCGACTCGCTTGCCAGGCCACCTCACCCCTTACAGCCTGCATACTCCCTCCCCACTTCATTTGGAAACGTATTAAACTGCCGTGGTGACAACACAACCCCCTGCCGTACACGAACTTTCATCTTGAACTACTCTCACTTCTCTCCACCAACTAGTACATATGCCAAATACTTTTAAATAAAAGCTTTTCAGTTTTCTAGTATCAGCTTTCCTTCCACGTCATGGAAACACTAACACCGTGTGACAGACCTTCCACGAGGCATCTATTAACCTCATCAAAGGCTTTCTCCTGATACATCTCCACATTAAACATTTTCTTGTTTCCCTATTTCTTCACAAATACTCTTTAAAGCTAAAACCTAACCTACACGTCCACTACCATTCCTGAAACCACATGGTTTCTCCCACACTAGTTGTACTTGAACCGTCTCCACCCGGCTCAGTGGAAAACCTTGATATTTCATAATTGAATCACAATACATTCTATAAAATCATCACCAGCCTTAGCTAGAAGGCTTATACCATTTACCAAAGCACATGAAGATCTTTCTAAATACGTAGAAGAGCCAAATCAGAAGCTTTGCCGAAGACGCCAGCCGGTTACTTCGTCCCACGGTATCCTTAATGGCGTCCGTCAACAAGAGACGAGTCTACACGAGGAGTCGAGTGGATTCGAGGAGTCGAGTCAGTCGCCACATATTATTACACAACACAGTACTATCACGAATCAACATTACATATTATAAAATTATTACCATGATTAAGAGGTAAACTATGAGAAAAAAAAGCAATGACAAATTTCGAGGCTTGAACGAAAATTATTGAAATGAATTTTCAGTTGGTGCTTCGAACACCTTGTGTCAAGAAGTCTCGATCATGATAACGTCACAACGAACATCAGCAAATGTGATCAGTGTGTAATATTGAAATATCTAATACACTAATAAAAAAACAGCACAGAATATTCCTGAAGCCTGAGACATTAAAAATTCTGTAAATTTTGTTTTTCCTAAATATGATTGCTGATAATGTCTATTTCACAAATGTTAATTTGGATTTAAAATGTTAAAGCTTGTTTCATTAAAACATGAACATGAAATGTGAACTTTTTGGCAAACAGATGCATCAACCTCATGATTTTGTGCGTTTTACATACGTTTTATCCATAATTTAATCACAATAAAAACAGACCTTTAGACTGTCACTGAGAGTCGATGAGAAGCGTTGAATAAATGATTCGCGGGATGGTAAAATCAGATCGGGGATATCAAACACTCACCAGCTATTGATGAACTACATCAGGCTATAACTGTAAGATTAACGGGGTCATGGGTGTATGGAGAAGAACATGAGGCTCATCAGACAATTATAGTATATATGTACTGACTTTTGAGAGCTTAACACACCGGAGGTGGGGAACTATTCCAAAGAAAGTGTGCTCATTGTACACCTTTGTATGACCTCTGTTCAACACCCACCAATGAAGGAGTCTGGCCCATGCCAGCAATTTACACATAAAACCATAATGATATCATTTATAAGAAGAATGACCATCCAATTTAAAACAAAAAAGGATAACTCAAATCTTGGCGGAGTGTCATAATTTAGACCGTTGGTTCATACATCTTCACACCAAGACATTACATTCATACATAACCCGCCTGAAATTGGCAACAAAGTCTTTGTTATACACGAGATCTGGAAGGCACAGGCAGAATCAACAGACCAGAACTAATAAACGATATGCATATCTTTCCACACTTCGAACAACAACAGAGCTTATGCAAAAAGCGGGAGGAGCCGTCCCATTCGGGCTAAAGTATCTCAGGGTAGCGAGCGCTGCCTGAGTAGGATAACTATCATATGCATTGGCTCGCTGCTGCCTTTAATGGCAGTAGGATTTACTATTACCTTATTAGGTAAATCCGACCTTACCAAAGGCCATATACTGTACAGTATGCAGTGAGAACGTGTATGATCTCAGTAAGGGTCATAAGCACATAAAGATGAAGCTTTAAGTCAATGTAAACGTCAGAACTGAAGCAAAATCTGCTTGAAATAGCAATAGTAACACTCAAGAATTTGATAGTGACGACTGAATCATCAGTAACAGAAAACGATGACAGCTCAAGCCACGGGAAACATCTTAAAAACGATTTTTCTTGTTGCATCCAATTCTGCTGCTGAAGCCAACAGCTTACGTGACAGATTCACATCCCATTACCAGCAAGTTTTACTTGCAGCAATAGGTAGTATGGAAGTATATATAAACGTTTGGTTGCTCCTGTGTTTTGTCGGAGAACACTGAACAAAGCTACAATGGATATGATTAAAGCACCGGAATGTTGGAAATTAAGCTCCTGACTGTTATTATTAATAATTAATTGCTAGAAGAGTTCCAAAGGACGGGATGTTTTGCCAGCATAACATCGATACACAGAAGATGTAATACTTTCCAACAGTTTGACGTCCACATCCCAGAAAATGAGACGCCAGGGGAATGTTTCTGTTCTCTACTTACGAAGCCCTGGAAGGTACAAGTGATGGGATATACACGCAGAGGGAGGGAACCACGCAGACGGGAGGTGCGGGAGTGGACGATGGGAAAGGAATGACGTCTGTGAGTGTATAAAGTTTCAACCTATTACTGGTTATGAGAACTGGATGAGCGAGTGGTTTGTTTGGGGTCAGATGGACCATAATGGACTGGGTGTCATCGAGGTGGTGCTGTGCGACGAGAGCAGCCATAAGAAAATGGGCAGAAGAGCAAGATGGCGAGGAAGGCTGGAAGCGAGAGCCGAGGCGCTAAAGACGCTGGGTAGACGTATCCGTGGACAGGATATCTTATCAAAAAGGGATAAGGAAGACTGAGATGCACCGTCCCAGACATGAAAACAGCCTCCCGTGTTAGGAACACGCCCCTGGTAACAGATAAGCAACAAGGAGGATGTGAGGCAGGAATGGAGATCATGACGGTTTTGACCAGCTCACAGACTTCGATTCCAGGAGAATTTTTCGTTGAGAAATACTCCTATTCATTCAGTGAATAGAAGGACCGACAGGACAGTTTGCTGAAGGTGGAATATATATAATCCAATACTGAGTCATTTGGCAGTCGAGCACACTTCGTTTCATCTCCCTTTAGGCGGGCATATCTAGCAAGTCTGTCGTTATTTGAGAACATGTGTTCCTCAAGTCTTCAGAGACGGGGTGTGGCAACTGCTATACTGCCTCACAACTAACCCCTTCCCAACCCCTGCGCATTTCGCCACTCACTCGGTGGACGCGTTGTCCTTGACCCTCGCACCGTCGTTTCTACCTTGTTCATCCTACCGTCACTATCCGTCTGGCCCCGTCAAAATAAGGTTAATTACGTCTGCTCCTCCAACGCCACACAACCCCCGAGAAATTAGCACCCCGCTGTACACACCACCTGTTCGCCCAAGTGGCTACCTGAGTCAGGGCGAGTCGTCCGACTTTCTCCTATGCTCCGTAAATCCCCTCTCTTGCCTTCGAAGTCTCTGATCCCATATTCGTAAAGCTTCCTATACTAATCAGTCTCGACGGGTCCTAAACTGCCTAGGAGACAGAGGTCGTAAATAAGTCCCCCGGTTCGTGTGATGAAAGCGACTGCAGAACAGATGTCGAGTGATGGTTGCGCCACATTATGCTTCAAGATGGCACAGCCAATTAGGCACCTGTGCCGTAGTTGACGAAGTGCCTCACCTGGTGAGTGCCACAAGCGTGCACGCACACACACACACACACACACACACACACACACATGCATAAGACAGGTGCCAACCCCGTGCGTTGATTTTTCGTTAGCAAAGGTTACGAAATAGGTACGGTACGATTATGGAGAAGGGACAACAGGTGGCAGAGGCGTTAGTTGAAGAGGCGTTTCGGTGGGTAATTGAAAAAGTGGTATGCGGGGGACTCGAGCTGTGTGCACGGTGGAGAGGACAGAAGTAGTGGCGGGAGGGGTAAATATGATGACTGGCGGTGGTGGTGGCGGAGTTAAAGAGGTGGCGGGAGAGCCTCTGATAAAGCGTAGCAGAAGGTGGCGACGACAAGAATATATATATCTGGGCTTCCTTCAGGAAATTCACGAGTTTCTTTACGCCATCATCCTCTAATATTCCTCAAATACTTCCTTCGTTTTTTATAACATCCATATCTGACTCTTGAGACATATATATATTTTTGGCATCACTTTAGTACACGTTCCACAGTAACGTAAGTTCGTTTAGCGACGCGATGTTAAAAGTTGTTGTACCTGATCGTAAACGACTATTGAACCGCTTTGTGGTCTTCATTCATAAAGGAGATGAGTGGGAGAATTAAGCCCAACATGTTAAGAGTTATCACTCAAAGCTAAAGTCTACCCAACAACTGAGGAAGATGGAGGATAATCTTACCTCAACTCCAGCGGGGCGCGGCCGGGAGACTAGGCTTGATGCGGGCGTTCGGTCGGTGCTCCCACAGTCAACAGCGCCAGGCCGGCGGACTCGCGACCATCGGCGTCACCTTCGTCGACGTCTCCACACACGTCCTCCTGCTTCACTGAAGCATCAGCAACCTACACACACACACACACACACACACACACATACGAGCTACGTTAAATTCCCTTTCGATTGGTTTAATTTCGTTATTTACGTTAACTTTCCTTCAAGATTAACCAAATTGTTATATATATATAGTTCACATTGACCATGAATAGTTTACTAACATGTTAGTCTACGTTAACTTGCCTCCGTGTCATGAAGTTGTTCATGACCTTCCCATGACAACGTCCACCCTGTGGTGGTGTCAACCACACACACACACACATACACACCCTGTGGCGGTGTCTGCCGCCACACTCCTCCTTCAACCACCGCCACACAACTAACTGCCTGTTTCATCCCAGCCTGCTGACCCGTACCCACAACCACACAGTCTAAAACACCTCATTACTTGGCAGTTCGGTCGTTAGCTGTCCACCAATCACACCGCATGTTTCTAGTATTGACTCAAACATCCAGTACAACTAGGTTAGGTTATAATGGTGTCACGAGAAGTGTTATACAAAATAGCTTAGTGTTATATAAAAGCTAAAGTCGTTGTTAGAAGTGTTATAAGCTTAAATTGTTATTATATGTTATACAGAAGCTTAAGTTGTCGTCAGAATTGTTATATAAAAGCTTAAGCTGTTGTCAGAAGTGTTACATAAAAGCTTAAGTCTGTAACTGTAATATAATTACGTGACCTTAAGCATTCTGACCATGGAATCACCTTACGGCCTTCCGTATGGGTAATTGAAGCACGACAACACGATCCTCAGGCCATAATGGCCCTTAGTCAGGGGTCAGGTCAAAGGCCGAGCCATCATGCTGAGAGGATATGCTCCCCTCGTGCTCAAGAGTCCAGTGTTCAAGGCTCTTGTGATGAATTACTGATCAGAACGTATGAATTGGGGTGTGTGTGTGTGTGTGTGTGTGTGTGTGTGTGTGTGTGTGTGTGTGTGTAAAAGAACGAAAGAACTGAGGGAAATGAAGAGATAGAATGAAAGACGAAGGACAAAGACAAATAAAGACAAGAGGCTTAGCTAATGACACCGTGTAAGGAGAAAGTATGGAGGCATAGGAGAAGGCAACGCGTTGCAGCACTCACCTCTGGGCGGACGCGGTGGTTTTTTTCCGGGCGAACACTCCACCAGCAGCAGCAGCAGCAGCGATTCCCTTGGAGGTCCTTCTCCTCTTGTTCCCCCGTCCAGGAAAGGCTAGTTAGTGGTGAGAGAATCCTACGGATGTCGTCTGCATCAGATGGTCCCGTGGCAGCCGCTAAACCACACACACACACACACACAACACACACACACACTCAGTGGTGCAATGGACTGCTTCGCAAACCCATCAATCCATAGGTCCCAAGTTCGAGTCCCGGACAGGGCTGATGGTCCACAGTCAACTCAGCTATTCAATCCTCCTCCCCTTTGAATGAGGATCCCTGGCGTAAGCTGGGGTGTGTGTATGTACAATATAGGTAAAGACATGGTATATGTACATAGATAATAGACAAGGCAACACGAATGTTAAAGTCTTTCCCTGTATTCACACACACACACACACACACACACACACTGGTTTACAGCGATGCCAAAGGGAATTCTTACCTAGAATCACATCATGGGAAAATCCAAAGGGCCTCCCCCTTCTGCCGTGATGACGATATCCAGACGAGGTTATGGAGGTGTTTATGTCTCCTTGTACGACGCAAACACTATCCTCACTCTAGTCTTGCCTGTGATCTTCGTTTTCTTTGTAGTTTGTATAGGAACAAAGGTCGAGCGTATACTTTGGTTCTCACACGTCACAAACTTTTTCCCCCTCTGGTATTTTCTTGTTATACACACTGTCCGTCTGTCATTACAGTCTGTGTGATGTGATCAGTTTCGGTCGCTTTAGTGCTAGTGTGGCGCTGTACCTACTGTGTATTGTGCATGCTTGTCGCTTCAGTACGGGGACACTGTACCTAGATTGTATAATGTATGCCCCTTATATGTCCTCCAACTGCCTATACCTCTTGTTTAGCTTATATGTGCATATAACTAAGAATAAAACGAACCTAAGAAAATGTAGAGATGAATACATTTTCAGACATCAAACACCTTAAACGAGTTAAAAAAAAAAAGGGGGGGGGGGATCTTTTAGAGTAACGTGTTTTTTATGATTTTGCAAGGAATGCAGTTAAACTATTTGATCTGTAAAACAACAACACTTGGGATCAAGTATTTCTAGCACTAATCCTAACCTAATTACCAGAGGCGGAAAGACGGATCTAGATGCTCAATTGAGACAGGATTCAGAGGGCTTCATACCTTGCTTTCCATCGAGGTAAGATGGTTCCTGAAGACCACAAATATTCTGGTTTTCTTAGGAGAAAGGGAGTTTACTGCTCTCCCGTCTTAAGAGCAGCTTTATTCTCCTCCCTCGTGATTCTTCTACTAAGAAACTGTAATGCTTTGTCTCTCAGTAACTGCCTATTTCTAAGCTCATATTTGACCATTATTTCATCCCCTGCTTCTCTCGCAAAAGTATAGCTATGGCTCTAAATCCTACAATCTAATTATTTTCTGCTCATAAAGATTAAATCCATCCGGTAACTACTTTAAGCTGCCCGTTCATCAAACAGAAAACTGTACCGCAAAAACTCCATTTCTCTGGGGGTTACTTACTTAAATCTACCTTGACCTACGCAGATTGTCTCTGGTTTTTGTTTCCTGTGTCGTGGAAGGTCTTTAAGTTTTCCGTGTCAAGGAAGGTCACTGTCCCTTAGTGTCATATAAGGTCAGGTTTCTTGTAAGTCAAGGTCAGCTGTTATCATATCTCTTATAACTTCTGTCAGAAGAAAAACAAAAGAGGAATAAAGATAACAAGTTTTTTGTTTTTCTTCTTGAAAAAGAGGAATAAAGATACAATTCATCTTTTTTTTTTTTTTTACAGTTTGTGGACAATACATCTTTATTTGTTTCCTTCAGGTATAATATCATACTGTATTACCATGTCTTACCTTAACGTTTAGCGTATATATGAACACACTCCAGAATGCTCGTGTTGGAGCATTCCAATGTTCACGAAGCTTCTCCCTCCCATTGTCTTCAGCCTACAAGATAAAACCCCGCCCAGTTCCCGCCCACTCCTCTTCTAAAAACTCCTCGCAATTGGCTTAGCGCGTCTACTCCTGAAACAAAAGCTAGCCAATCACGAGTCATCTCTTCTCTTTTTTTATTTTCTTGTTTTCTTTTTTTTCAAAGTGTATATATGGCGAGGGAGGGAACAACAACATGCCTGCCTGTTTGCATCGACCAATCTTTTAACGGAAATAGGTGGCGAGGTAACGGCCGGGAACTGAGACGCGGGTTTGATTTGTCGGCTGTCTTAAGGAGGGAGGTAACTGAGGTTTACACAATGCACATACGACTCACGGCTTAGTCTCACACAACAATATTTAGGCAGCTTGATAAATAAACATTAAGAGCCCAGCTTTTACGCTCGGCTAGGCTCCAGACGCAATGCTAACTGCGTCATGGTACATCTTAATAGCTAGATATTATAATAGTTTTATTCATTTTATAATTATTTTTCCTCTCGTTAAGGAGGATTTAAATTTTTTTATTTTTTGCGTCATGAATATATTTATATATACATCCTATTGCTAATAATCCATGTATATAAACTTCCTGCACGCCACACCCGCATCACTTCAGGGCTTTTTACAATAAAAAAAATTCATAAGAAATCAGCCTCTCTCTACGAGTAAATGCTACAGTAGGCCGCTCAACAAGACATGGTCCTCATCGGAACCCTGTTTTTAAAATGGAAATCCGAGCCTATGTGAGTACATGGGAACTAATGATTCCTTTGTTACATATTTTTTTTCTTTCTTCTATTTATATTTTCCCCCCCGCTTTCCGTCGGGTCTACAAAGTGTAAAATGGGGCCCTGAGAAGTGTTGCGGGTGACGGAGTTGCCTGAATCCAGTTGCACTTATTGCTCACATATTATTGCAGAGACAACACCTTCCCTTGCACTACAGGACGGGCGCCACTACCATGGCTAAACACCTGAGATGGGGCACGTCAAGACACGCATAGACACGCACGCCCAGGCAACCTCGGATACTGATTATATATATATATATGTATATGTATAACACACGTCCGGAGCGCGACGGTACGACACTTGCGCACAGTACCGACACTCTTGCACACACGGAGGGAGGGAAATAGGGGGGTGTAGGTGTATTTAGGACCCTTGAGAGCACGACGACGACACACACACACACCCTTTTGGGGGAAATGACGCGTTAGTGTTCTTTGACCCCAACCCTGACCCCGGCCCTTTTGACCCGACCTAACAAAAGTTGGGTCAAACTTCCACTCTAAATCATCATAACCCCCAAAAAAATAAGGATCGTGTACGATCATCGCACTCCAGCATCGCACGCGCACCACACCACCCACCTACGTGCTCAGAGCGTCGCACCATCGCGCTCCAGCGATGCGATAAGAAAACAAGAACTCTTTCAAGGAGTTCGAACAATAGGAAATGCTCACATCCCAACTACAAAATTCACACTCTAGAGCGCGAAAGCTAAAAAAAAAAAATAGTTAGGCTGGAAGTGAGAATGGGTGTGAGAGTGTGTGAGGGTGCACGTGACACCCTTACCGAGGCCCATGGCGTGCGCGTTGCGTGGGCAGTCGCTCTTTTACTACGTTACTAGGCTACAGGCGCCTAAAGTTTGTGGCGGCCCGCCCTGTCGTACGTGGGTTTCAACATGTGAGTACTCACAGGCCGTTATACAAATATGCAAATATATATATAAAAAAAAATATCATTAAATTAATAATAATAATAATAATAAAAAACCTAATGAAACAATCAGAATATAACATAGTAACATCGGGAGGGTAAACAACCATATTGAAGAATATGTTAATTGATAATGCTAAATCAGATTGACAAAGGAAACCCCGACAAACACAAAACCGGACTACGTTTGGGGGGGGGGGTTTAAATGGATTTGTTCGTTTGCTTGTTTGTTTTTGTTGGTTACATTGTGTCACGCCAGCTCGCACGCAAATTTTGGCACATATCCATTGGAACGTTCTGGAGCCGTCAGCAGGTAAACCCTCCGGTGGCGGTTTTCTTTTTGTTTTTTGTTTTGTTTTTCGTCCCCGATTAAGTGCAAAAAAAAGAGAAAAAAAAAAAGAAACTACATCCGGTTAGTATAACTCTGGCAATACCGTCGCCCCGGTACAAAAAAAAAAAAAAAAAAAAAGATTTCCCCCGCGTCGACCTCACGGACGCAGTCGGAGCGACCGTCGACTTGAGAAACAAAAACCAAAAAAAAAAAAAGAGAAGAAAAAAGGTACTCCCTTAAGCGTCTCTCCAGCCGGTGCCAAATGCTATTATTTATTCATCATACTCCAGGAATACACGGAAGTACATTACCTCCCGGAACTGCTATAGTCTTACCTAATTGATTCGTTTTCATGTTTTACATCTACAGGCGTCACTAATATAATTTCTTTCCCCAAATACTGAAATCCTCGAATATGTAAAAATAACAACAACAGTAATAATAATAATGATAATAAACAAAATAATAATAATAATAATAATAATAATAATAATAATAATAATAATAATAATAATGATAATAACTTGGAAGATACGAGGCCAAAAAAACAAGAGAAAAAAAAATTGGATCCCCATAATCAAAGTGTCAAAGCTTAGGTTATGTATGTATAAAACTGCGAGGAAAAAGGTTTTTCTTTGTTGTTTTTTTTTTTCTTCTCTCTTATATATTCGCTTTTGTTTGAATTAAAATTAATGATCCTATATTAATACGGTAATATCAAAACAATCTGGACGATAAATGACTTGAAAAGGGGGGAAGGGGGGAATGGACACACACACTCCCACCCAGCCTATACCTGTCTTATAACCAAATAAAGATCCGTCTACATGGTCTCCATCAAGAGTCAAATATTATTAATGAAACACACTACAGGAACGTATTACAGATCGGTTCATTAAAACTTAAGAGGTATACTTAACTGATTATGGAAAAAAAAAAAAAAAGGAGGAGGAAACATTGGGAAAATAGTAATAATAATGATAATAATAATAAAAGGACGAAATTAACTTAAAAGAAGAGATCATGTTAGTTATATTTTCTCAGAAAACTTAAAAGTTATCTTCTACGCTAGATCAATTAAAAGTACTTAGCCGTCTTCAACTCAAAATGGTTTTTTTTTTTATGTATATCATTACGAATAGGAAAAACAAAACACAAAAACTTTACCGTAGAAAATCACAAAAAAAACCTACATAGACAATTACATAATGGCCTGCTTCACCCTTCGATTAAAAAACCAGAAGACTACCCAAAATTCTCTCTATATAAATCACAATGTCAATGATGAAAAATTAAAAGCTTTCCAGTGAAATTTTTTTTTAAACGATTTTTTTTTCATTTTCCATTTTTTTTTTACAGTTTAATGTTATGATGAATTGCAAACAGAAATGTTGGAGCACCGAACATCCGAGATGACCCAAAGAAAATAATAATAAAAAAAAATAAACAAAAAACACCCCACATACGTACTCATTTTATTTACAATGGCAGAAATGTAAAATAATGATGATTCATCTGGTCTGCGTTATCTGTCGCTCCACCTTCATTTATTTACACATTCTAAAATTCAACAACAACAGAAAAAATATATATATATATATAATCAAGTTCGTGAAAAATGGAACAAGTTGTTTATCCAAGAGCGAAGGGAAGCGGACTGATTTACTTCGACTGTAGGAAAAAAGAAAAGAAAAAAAAAGCTAAATAGCTCGCCAAGCTAGGGGGGGGGGGGGGGGGGTAAAAAAAAAAGAAAAAAGAAAGAAAGAAAACCTGGAGACATTCAAACACTTTCTTTTTTTTTTATTTTGGCGAATAGAAAACGAGTGTTGTAATATCCCTTATTTAACATCTGCATAAATCTCTTCTGTACACTGAAACCAGAAGATCACCTAATATTTATAAATTCGTCTATATAAGACTCGTGGCAAAAAGGGTTTCTCTTTTAAAAAAATATACAAAAAAACGCGTCAGCGATTACTGTATAAGAAAGTCCTACGAGTTTTAAGCACATTGCCAGGCATTAAAAAATAAGTCAGCATCTACATTGGACAAAAATCTCTTTTTCACTTGCGCGGCGGACGCCCCTACTGACTAAAAAAAAAAAAAAAAAAAACAAGAACAACAACACTAGGCGTTCGCTAAACGCTCAACTAACGTGTGTAAAAACTAAACTGATATATAAAAAAACTAGCCACTTGTGATGAACAACTAGTAAACAACGAAACAACAAAAAAATAATGATTTATACAAAAAAAAAATATATCAAAAGAGGAAGAGAGTTCTGCGAGTCAAGCAAAAAACACACTTAAAATTATAAAACCTTTTTTTTTTTTTTACCTTTTAAAGTCTACGAAGGTTTGAGTGGTTCTGCTTACCTTTGGGCGGTGTTATGCGCCCCTTAAGAGCGTTCTGTCCTCTACTCGGCTGCCCAACAGAGCCAACAGTAGTTAACTTATCTCTTTTTTTTGGGTTATATTTGTTTGTTTTTGTCCTGGCGATCCAAACAAGTCCAATACGTCAACCCTCTTCCCCGAGTAGACTCTACGTATGCCTTACAGCGAGTTAAATCCTTCGTGTTTGACGTAGGAGGCTCTATGTAGTATGTACATCTTTATCAAAATTGATCAAATCAGAACCTACACACACTCTTTTGTCTTTGTTTTTGAACCCCCCGTTTTTCCCTATTTAAGGTGCTAATGGCCTAAACAGCTGGATCTACAAGGTTCAGCTGTCCTTACTATACCTACTGGGATTCCACCGTTAGTGCCTACCAATGAAATACCATTATTATAGCCCAATGAAGTATAACCATCATATTCTACGAATTTTTTCTTCTAGTTTGTACATGTATCACAGAAAAAGCCCGAGAATGGGCATACTCATTACAGATCACATTTTGGACCATTTTTTTTTTTTTAAACCACTTTCTCCCAAGCCTTCGTACAAATAACATGCCTTTAGGACCGTGATCTACAAGAACTATAACATCCTAGCTTCTTCTTTTTCTTTCTTTTTTTTTTCCATACATATATATATATATATATATATATATATATATATATATATATATATATATATATATATATATATATATTTTCCTTCCTTCCGTTGGACATGAAGGAACTTTCATTCCGCTTGCATATCAGTGTCAGTCCAATGTGTGATGATCCCCCAGTTAACTTCGCTAATGTAGGACCATCTCAGTAACATTCATCGTCCATAACTCTCTAATGTATTTGCATATGACATTCCACTTTTCATGGTCCATTGCACCGTACGCCCCTTTATATATTTTTCCATTTTCCATTTTGCACACAATCCTAAAACATTGTGCTTTAAATCTCCTGTTATGATCCAAACTGTTATCATTGGTTGGTAAAAAAGACAAAAAACAAAAGAACATCAAGACATTATAAGTGCAATAAACAAGTGAGCAGCGATGAGAGGAGCAAGAGTCGGTCGTCTATTGCCAGTGATATGTAGAATGATTGTTTTGAAATGTGTGCACACAACGCCATTGTAATCTGACCTCGTTCGCTTGAACTACGGAGAGAGGAGGGGGAGGTAGGTTGAAGATGCTACTCTTGAAAAATTTGACCTTTACCCCTTGAGCACGACGGCACGGCCCTTGAGCACGACGGCACGGCCCTTGAGCACGACGGCACGGCTCTTGGAAGCGCGATGGCACGGCCTTCGCGTATGACGATGGTTCTGACCCCCCTTCAACTGAATCTTGAGGGGGGTTTAGACCGAAAAGGTCGAAACGCCATCCCTTTTTCCCCTGTGGGTCGTACCCGTTGTGCTCAAGGCGTCGTGCCGTCGTGCCCAGGGGGGTTTACGAAAAGAGAAAGAGAGGGAGAGAGAGAGAGAGAGAGTTTAACCTCTTTTTACAAGAATCGCTACTATATAACCATGAAACAGGCAGAGCACACTTCACGACCCGCAAGAAAAACCCAAGAGTATATTTCTTTATATCAAATTAAGCCGAGGTGGGAATCAACGACATGAGAGACTCGGGCAGACAATAGATAATACGAGTCGCCCCCAAAAGACACCGAGTTTGTTCAAGAAAAAAGAAAAAAAAAAAAAGAGTTGCGTGTATGGATCGCAGGGAGATTATTATAATCGAGTGGTATGAATCCAATCCCCACAATTGGTTTGAATCCAGTCCCACACTGAAAGCTCTAAACTAAAACAACTAAACCTGTCCTAACTTGGGTTTTTTTTTTCTCTTTCATCTTAAAAACGACTAATTCCAAATCTATGAAGCTGTACACATATTCCCGTTTTACAAAAATACAAGAAAATATTTATAAATAAGTCGGACACTCCTAAACTAAAAAACTTCCTTGAAAATACTTTACTCAGAAGCAAGGCTATTACCATGGTATCTCATAAGCAAGCGCGACTTCGCTTGTTCATTTTGTGTCGCCAAAAACACGGTAAATATTTACAGCAGAAAAATCAGCAGACGGCAGGCATAATTCCGTTTACAAGCGCAGAGACCGGTGGTCGTCCAAGAACCCAGACGAGCACGAGGAATTACAAGAGGCCTTCAAGAGAGAGTGGCTCAGTGCGCGCCCCCCGGGTCGGGCTCTGACGGTTCCTCTCTTCTACGACGCGCGCCCCTCTTATATATCAATACTGGTGCGGACGCCATGACTGACGGAGCCGTTCACGATGCCAGATCGTGTGGGTGGGAGAGTGAGTTGTGAGGCGCGTCCCTTCGCTGCGTCAGGTGAGTTGAGGCGTGCCGCAAGGGCGTTCGGTTTAGAAACAAAAGAGGAGCAGCGCACGCGCTCGCTCGCTTGTCCTCGTTGCCGTCGCTACCCGGATCACAAAACCGCTCAGATCACCGGATAAAACCTCTCCCTTCCCCCCCCCCCCCCTTAAAAACCGTTCACTGCACCGGATAAAACAACCCTAATTTAATTACTACTACACCCAGGTACGTGATCCGTTCACCCGTCCCTCTTGTGGAGGGGAGGAAGGAACATCGTCCGTTCGCCACAACACCACGCGACACAGAGAGAGGGAGAGAGAGAGAGAGAGAGCCGTTCACTCCACCGCTAACAGAGCCGGACGACCAAGCTCTCTTGAAGGCCGTTACAGTTATAACATCTCCCTCGAAATCAGCGTTGCCATTGTGACGTCACAAACAGGTGTGGACTGAGCTCAGGGCGACGAAAGTGTCACGCTTGTCAGATGACCGACCAACCCACCCGCTGTCAGGAACCTGGAGCTCTTTTGGCCAGAGGAGGAGAAAGAGGAGGAGGAGGAGGAATAAGAGGTAGAAGAGGAGGTTAGGGGTCATCAACAACACCACTGCTACTGTTCTTCTTCGATCAAAAAAGTTGAAAACAATAAGAAATTCCTTGATATTCCAAAGACTGTTTCTCGTCGTGTACTGACTGAACGGTCGTTTGAGATCGTTACGTCCAATTAGACTACAAATATTTAAAAACTTATAAAAAAAGAAACATTAAATTTGGTTGTGGTGCGAAGGAGAAAATGGGAGAGGGACATTCCTGACGGGGAAAAAGGAGAATGGGAGAGGGAGACTCCTGACGGGGAAAGGGAGAATGGGAGAGGGACATTCCTGACGGGGAAAAGGAGAATGGGAGAGGGAGACTCCTGACGGGGAAAAGGAGAATGGGAGAGGGAGACTCCTGACGGGGAAAGGGAGAATGGGAGAGGGACATTCCTGACGGGGAAAAGGAGAATGGGAGAGGGAGACTCCTGACGGGGAAAAAGGAGAATGGGAGAGGGAGATTCCTGACGGGGAAAAAGGAGAATGGGAGAGGGAGACTCCTGACGGGGAAGCGGGGTCGCGGTATTTCCGCGCCCGCCGAAGATAAATAGCAATAAGTGGCCACAAGGAGACCACAGCCGCCACCCATGTTCGGCCTTGATTCGTATGGAAAACATAATCCATTTTGTTTACGTGCCTTGCTTCCTTCCGATTGGTTGCAACGTCACAGAGTCGCCGACCAATGAACGCGCAACTTGAAATAAACAAAACAATGATATGGTTACCATGGAAACACGTCTCAAACTCTGCCACGAATACACGTGTGGCTGCTTCACTGATATCACTTACTCTAATCATATTTGAATACAGTGTAATTATCACCCACCTTACGGTATAAATCAGTAACAGCGATGCAAGAGCTGTGAACAGTTAACACTCGCAACAATACGTATATATATATATATATATATATATATATATATATATATATATATATATATATAAATATATATATATATATATATATATATATATATATATATATATATCTGGCCTGCTTGTTGACCTAACTACTATATACATATATATATATATATATATATATATATATATATATATATATATATATATATATATATATATATATACATATATATATATATATATATATATATATATATATATATATATATATATATATATATATATATATATATATATATATACATATATATATATATATATATATATATATATATATATATATATATATATATATATATATATATATATATATATATAAACCATCCAAAACATGTTCATAGCTCTTTTATATATATATGTATATATACTTTTTTGGGGTAGCTTAAATCTATGTTTACAGTGTTAGAAAATTTACAATACATGAGAAAACATAGCGTGATTCGTGGCCAACAGACCGAGACAGACAGAGAGTGTGAGTGAGTGAGTGAGTGAGGGAGGAATGTAGGGAGGGAGGGAGGGAGGGAGGGAGGTTGTTGTTGTTGTTGGGGACCAGAAGAAGAAGAAGAAGAAAAAGAAGATGAAGAAGAAGAAGAAGAATTAGAAGAAGAAGAAGAAGAAGAAGAAGAAGAAGAAGAAGAAGAAGAAGAAGAAGAAGAGGAAGAAGAAGAAGAAGAATTAGAAGAAAAAGAAGAAGAAGAAGAATTAGAAGAAGAAGAAGAATTAGAAGAAGAAGACAAAGTATAAGAATAAGAAGAAGAAGAAGAATTAGAAGAAGAAGAAGAAGAAGAAGAAGAAGAAGAAGAAGAAGAAGAAGAAGAATAGAAGAAGAAGAAGAAGAAGAAGAAGAAGAAGAAGAAGAAGAATTAGAAGAAGAAGAAGAAGAATTAGAAGAAGAAGAAGAAGAAGAAGAAGAAGAAGAAGAAGAAGAAGACAAAGAAGAAGAAGAAAAAGAAGAAGAAGAGCAAATCAATGCCTAAAAAAAAAAAAAAAAGGAAGGAAGGAGGAGGGGGGAAGGGACCCTTGGTGTCTACTGCCTTCGGCCTAGTTAAGCCACTCAACCCGCCTTTACGTTTGATGGTTCTTAACGTTACCCTCCGTGACCACAGGGACCCGAAATACATGTCTGTGGGGAACAGGCCCTCCCTCTCTCTCTCGCGCGCGAGCGCGAGAGAGAGAGGGACACACACACACACACACACACACACGAACAGATCAGACGCGAAATATACAATCCTTGTGTGTGTGTGTGTGTGTGTGTGTGTGTGTGTTTTTGTTTCTCTTCATTACTATCATCGTCAATTCCTTTCATATGGGGGAGGGGGTGTGGGGGGTGTTGGGAGATAGGGGGATATGGGGAGGGAGAGGGGGAGGAGGGGGGGGGGGGCAGCCAGAACTTTGTATTTCCGTTAACAAGATGGAAAAATAATCTACAATCATGTGTGTATTATCTAATAAAAAAAAAACTTCTCTTTTTTTTTTCTTCTTCTTTTCCTTTTTGGCCCAGTATAGCGTATCGCTAGCGAGCACATAGATACCGCCGACTTTCTCTTTTCGCCCATCGGCGTCACTGCAATCCCCCGATACGCCAAAATCGCATCCTCGAAGATTCCAAGCTAACTTACAGAGACCTAACTTCAAAACGTACCTGCTTTAAAAGTTATTCTTTACTCTCCTTTTTTTTTTAAATTATTCTACAGCATCTATTCACCAACGATCTGCCTATATATATATATATATATATATATATATATATATATATATATATATATATATATATATATATATATACATATATATATATATATATTTCCACTAGTACAATAATATATTTACATCATCTGACACAGTGATGGGGGGAGGGACTACAGGATCATAGCTACAGGTCAAATATAAAGTCTTAACCAAAATAATAATAATAATAACAACAGTTGCATAGAAAAACCCTCAGCATTAGACAGCAGACTTTAAAACTCTCCGAAAAAGTTGTAAATTATAAAGAGTAAAAACAGATGCTACACACTACGTCATAATCTCTAATGATACCATTAGGCAGTAGCTTTGATAATTATTAATCGTTAAACGATGACAAACAAGTCCTTCCCCAACACAACCCATTTGATGAACAAGTGACGGAGCCTCCATAGTGAAATATGGCATAACAAATCCCTAAGACTTTACTTGTGCCCGTGTGATTTTATCTATTTTTTTTCTTCTTAAAAACTGTAGGGCTCTGAGGACCTTGTAACACTCCGGAGACGAACCACTCACTCCCCCCTCTTTACTACAGACGGGACAGCCTGGTTCCTCCAGTCACAACCTCCTCAGCTTACAATCACGTATGTCACCACGCAAACACACACGGACAGACAAGACCTATACACACACACACACACACACACACTGGCGCACGCGCACGCATACTTTGCATCCAAGGTGGAATAATTATTTATCAGTAATATCTAATGCATTATGAAGAGCTTTAAACAGCCATATAAAAATTCATTTGATGGAACGGGAATGGCTGAAAATGACTCACTATGTCTACAGATCTACGACACACAACATACACCATCCAATGAAGAGAGAGAGAGAGAGAGAGAGAGAGAGAGAGAGAGAGAGAGAGAGAGAGAGAGAGAGAGAGAGAGAGAGAGAGAGAGAGAGAGAGAGAGTCACAAACAGGCGAGCAAAGTGAACACAGTTATACAAAGGAAGTTGTTTGATTCTTATTCTTTTTTTTTTGTCTTACAATATACAGTGTTGGGGGTGGGGGGGGTTGGTTGGTTGTAACCTCTGGTACGTCTATATAACTGGAAAACTAGTCATTATCCTGAATATTACGGTTCTCTTCTAAAAGTGAATGATAATAATAATAACAATAATAATAAAACACAATACACGTTTGTATGCCTCTGTGTTTTGTATATATATATATGCATTATCATTTTTCTTTATTCTTAAAAAAATGAACTAAGTATCACCTGTTCCTTAAAAAACAGAGCTTAAATTAATAGAGACGAAAGAATCTCCTACGCAAACTAACTGCTTCCACATTTCTATTTCTCTACATTGAAAGACATTCACATTTCACAACTTATCTCTTTAAGATGGGCGGCTCGAATGAAATGAAACAGCGCAACGCATGAACAGAAGTGGCAAGGAAAATAAACCCCACACAGTATCAACCAGGGATAGCTCCCCGTTCTAAGGACACCTTATGTATATGTATGTATATGTATATCATCATCCCTCAGATAATACACCTATTCTGGTGCTTCACAGTCATCTTCTAAATCATATTTTGCGGACGAGATGGTACAAAATAAAATGAAATTGAAGGAACTTCATATATTGGCCAACGGATCACACCAAGTGGCTTGAAGCGGACGCTCGGTGAAGCCTAGCCTGCTTTCGGTGGCTGCGGGAGGAGGAAAGAGAGGCGCGCGGGTGAAAACGCCTTAACAATGAAAACAGCTTTTAGTCCGAAGGTGGCATGACGGCCCCTTGGGTGAAGGAAAGTGAGGAACTCATCTCAGTATGGACACAATCTATGAGAAAAAAAAGAAATCGAAAGTAGAAAAGCGTCCGAGGCGTGTTTACATACCAGCGCTCATTCTTTCCGATGCGAACGGTTCCCGCGCTGGTCACGCCGCGCGAGCGCAACGCTATATTTCGAACTAAACACTGGAAATGGGGAGGGAGAGGGAGTCTGAAACACCTTTTCTTTTTTTTGTTTTTTACACCCCCAGGAGAATGAGGGGCTGACTTGGCTAGTCAGGGTGAGTTACAGTCTCCCTCAAAATCCATTGGTCATGAGGGAATTCTTTTTAGGAGAGAGAAAAGCACCCTAGTACCTAAGACAAATAAGAGAACGCTTGTTCTTCTCGGAGTTATTTAGAAATAAAAAAAAGCCTATTCAAGCTGACAATGGCAAGAGAGGTGGTCTCCTGCTGAGAAGAGACAAGAGAGATATTGTGTGATGTGTATTTTATCTCTCATCCTAACTTGAGTAACCGATAGACTAATTTACAGTTATAAGAGAGAGTAAAGCGCGAACCCGAGGCTATGGGAGACTCCGCTTCAAGACACTGGTGGGAGAAGACACGCTTTTGTTTACATATATATATATATATATATATATATATATATATATACTCAGGCGCCAGGATACCCTGTTTCCAATTACCAATTTGTAATGCGTGTAGCCTGGCCCTGGAACATTTTGTATCTTTTGAAAAATCAAGATAAAACCCTGAACTATGCAGGCGAATACACCTCACGCAAACTGGATTTGTTGTGGTGAAGCACCTACCACCTCCCTCACACGACCTGACCCCCACCGAGTCGCGTCGACAACGATGTCCACAGAACAGGATCTGTTTGGTTGCGTACTGGGTGATTTGAAATGAATTCCCTAGACGTCTAAATTCATATGCATATATATATATATATATATATATATATATATATATATATATATATATATATACATATATATATATATATATATATATATAATGTATATATATATATAATGTATATATACATATAAAAAGGAATACTTGGATGAGGAAAAATATAAGTATAAAGGATATCTCCATCGACGCGGATTTAAACACATGTATTTAATATAGTCTTTGTTATATAAGCCTCTATATAGCATTATAACTCCTCTGTAAAAGAACTAATTCCAAAGCGCATTCAGGTTTTCCGAATTGGAACGTAGTCAAAAAAAAGAATTCAGAGAGAGAGAGAGAGAGAGAGAGAGAGAGAGAGAGAGAGAGAGAGAGAGAGAGAGAGAGAGAGAGAGAGAGAGAGAGAGAGAGAAAGGAAAAAAAAAAACATATCTCCTAAGCTTACCCTGTCATGCCTGTAATGTGGAACAGTGTCACAACCAGCCAATTACGGGGCCTTTTACGTCACTCCTAAACGGGCGTCGTCACACTACGACAACAACAAGAAATGAAACTTTTTTTAGACACCGGTGCACACGCGCTGGCCATACAATACCGGCAAGTGCTAACGAGAGGTATCAAAATCTTCGCCAAATATTAACGCTTCTCTCTAAATCCATATATATATATATATTTTTTTTTCTCTCAGTATTTCTTTGAATGACTGTACCCTGTACAATAAACTAATTACTTCTATTGATGTGTGTAGACGTTGAGTAAAGTATTTGTGGCGAGAGATCTTCTGTTTTGAACTCTTATGGATGACGGTTCGTTAGGATCTATCGATTATATAACTATATATATATATATATATTTATATATATATCTAATATTTTCATTTCCACTGGTTTTTAAAAGAAAACACACACACACAAAAAAGAAACACAACAACACGACCATATATGCTTTGTCCAAGCATATTGATCAAAATGACAAACCCCGTCACACATCGCTTTAAAAAAGAAAGAGAAAAAAATATTCCAAAAAAAATATAAACCAGGTAAGAACATTCTGTTCTAAAAACGGATGCAGTACCATTATTTATATATACACAACTTAAATGGCTAGCCACGATTCTCTATATATATATATATATATAAATACCAAACTTTCAAGTCACACTTCCACATGCAAAATAACGTTAGTACGTGAAGATATATTTTGTCACTGCCGTAAAACTTTTCAGTTTCTCTTCGTAGACTTGTTCTACCAAGCCTCGTCCAAACAAAGAGGAGTTGGACACTCCAAATGGTGTTTAATTTCATTACTATTCTCTTTTTTTTTAAAACTTGTTTTACTTACATACTTAAAAAGATCAGTTTCTAAAAGTAGCACGGCATATATATTTATATATATATATCACGCCATATTTAAAGTGTTCTAGGAAGGAGGGAGGGGGGGAAAGGAGAGGGATTTGGGGAAGGGGTTAAATGGTGTTAAGGGAGGAGGGGGGGTGGAGCTAGTTTTCTTTTTTTGGGGGGGAGGAGGAGAAGGGTAACTGGGGAGTATTCCAGCATGTGTCACGGGAAGAAACTGGATCGTTAGCGAACACGCGCTCGCACACAGACACACACACACACACACACACACACACGCACACACACACACACACACACACAAGTAGGCTCTGAGGCCTCGGGAGGGGGAGGGGAGGGGAAGGGGAAGGGGAGGAAGGGGACAGTTTCCGCCACGTGTGTGGCGCCAATATGTAAACAGTTGGCCTATAGAGGATCGTTTGCAACACTGATGACGTCGCTTCTCTTCCCCCGTGGGTTACACATCCGGGGGAGTCTGGCGATGCAAAACAGCGATGCTCAGTGTGGTGGTGGTCGGTTGGTTGGTGAGTGAGGGGTGGGTGAAGAGTGGTGGAGGCGGTTGTTGGTGAAGTTGTTGTTGTGGGTGGTGGTGGTGACGATGGCGAAGTGGGGGGGGGGAAGCCATAGGTGGTGGTGGTGACGATGGCGAAGTGGGGGGGGAAGCCATACACCCAACCTTAGCGGAGAGAGACGATCCGTGCTGGTGGTTGCAGTGGTGGTGGTGGTGGTGATGGTGGTGGTTGGGGTGGGAGGGTTGTGGTTGTTGTGGTGGTGGTGGGAGGGGTAGTAGTAGTAGTAGTGGTAGTGGTGGTGGTGGCGGCAGCGGCGGCGGCGACGGCGGCGGCGGCGGCGGCGGCGAGGGGAGGCTGTAGAGACAATCCCAGCGAGTCGAAATCCACCACCAAGCCAGGCCACACTCTACATGACAACTAGACTCCAACTCGAGGCATACCTGGAGGGGAGGGGCAAGGAAGACGAGAGATATACCTTACGACACAAGGATATACAACACAAAGGATAGACCTTACGACACAAGGATATACAACACAAAGGATATACCTTACGACACAAGGATATACAACACAAAGGATATACCTTACGACAAAAGGATATACGACACAAAGGATATACCTTACGACACAAGGATATACAACACAGGGTATACAATACTTAAAACTTAATACTTAAGACACAGGGACATACAACACAGGGATATACCTTACGACACAGGGATATACAACACAAGGACATACCTTAAGACACAGGAGTATACAACACAGGGATATACCTTACGACACAGGGATACACAACACAGGGATATACCTTACTTAAGACACAGGGATATACAACACAAGGATATACCTTACAATATAAGGATATACGTTACAACACAGGGATATACCTTACGACATAGGGATATACGTTACAACACAGGGATATACCTTACGACACAGGGATATACGTTAAAACACAGGGATACACGTCATAAGACAAGGATATATCTTACAACACAGGGATATACCTTACAACACAGGGATATACATATACCTTACAACACAGGGGATATACATCTACACCACCCAACAGAGATTACCAACAGAGGTATAACTTACAACATACAACAGAGCAGAAACACTTGACCTACTGACATAACTCGCAACACAAATCCATGACTATCGTCTATCCAATCATTACGTCTCATAACCTACCACAACGTTTCTCTGTCACACACAATGAAAACGTTTGAACCAGATCACTCAAGCCATCTTAACTGAAACTGTACTCTTTATCTCTATGTAAACTTGAAACTAAAAAAACCCCGAATGTCTGTCCTACCATGGGGTACTTTTCGACGTATCAACAGATCAATGTATAATAATACTTATTAACATTGGAAGAAGAACAGACTCGAAAATCATTTTTTTTTTTTAAATTTTGGTCAAATGAAAGTCATGTCGTTCTACCTTTAAGAATATTCTCCTTCGGCCAGACTCGTGCTGTTTCAAAAAGCAAAAAGTTTTTTTTTTCTTCTTACTGTAGAGTTCCGTGCAAGGTTGTGAAGTACTTCCAAAATTATCAGAATCTTATGACAATGGGAACATGTCAACCAACAAGTCAAGATTAATGAAGCAAGAAGGACACAGATGTCTGTCTACTAACTTGATTCTCGAAGGAGCAACATGGAAACTTAGGTCATCTAAATCACAAAGGTGCGCCTGACTGAATACATACATCACGCTACGTTTACCCACTTCCACACGACGTAAATCACAAAGCTACTCATCACCACACACATACATCAGGCTACCTTTACCCGCTCCCACGCTACGTAAATCACACGCAAAAACAAAACAAGAAACAGAAATAGGTAACGAACTGCAATACAACATATTGTTCCGGTACTTACCAAGATCTGTTCCTCAATGGTAACCATTAGCGTAGGCGGCTATAAGGGGTCCCTGCAAAAGATATGACCAACACACAATTACCACCAACACAATACAGAGGAAAGGGATGCATCACGACTCTCCGTGTGAGTCAGAGACATACAATGAATGTGTAGCACTAACTGTAATACATCTCATTAGACTAAGGTTGAGGAAAACTAGGGGTGATCAAAATTTTGGAGCTGATCTCTGCATCTTCAAAATCAAAATAAATCTCATTCGATCTTTAACCACAATCGTGTGAAAGAGAAGGAAGAAAGAAAGAAACACAGATGACAGAACATACATATATGATGAGACAGAATACCAGGAGTATGTTATGAACAGGGTCGTCCAACATGGCTTTTGGGGGGAAGTCGTCACCAGATTGTCGTATACGAACCTACAAACTTCCGAAATGATCCTTGTTTATGTACTAGATTCTCCTCGAGTCCGTCATGACCAGGGAGAGGCTATGTATGTGTGTGTGTGTGTGTGTGTGTGTGTGTGTGTGTGTGTGTGTGTGTGTGTGTGTGTGTGTGTGTGTGTGTGTTTTGGCTGGCCAACAGTGAGGTATGTATTCTGCTGTTCCCAAACTGGAGGGTTCCTACTTCGCCTGCAGTTCCCCCACTTCCTTAGCTCCGATCTAACTACACACTATCTCTCCCCTCTCATCATAATGGGTTCTACGTTCTTTCCTTAGCTCTTCCCGTGTTTCTGCGACCTCCTAACGCCACTTCTTCCTTAATCTAAGGCTCTCTGTCCATCCCTTAACCTCTGCTGCCCCTCTGTCATCTCTTTCTATCGCAGCCTCTACGGCTCTTCAACCTAGCTAAGAAGCGCTTCTTATCACCTCACCTCACCTTCCATCTCCCCTACAGATCTCCTCCCTCCTCCTCCTCCTCCCCGGATCACCCGTCTTTCGTTAGATCCATCGATCTTAAGACACGTATTCTATACGCCATGCCCACAAGCCTCCTCTTCCTCTCTCCCCCATTTTCCTGGGAGGCCCTTCAAGACCGGATCCCCCCCACCCTCTAAACTACTTCCCTAAGCCCTCTTCCTAGCCAGACCCTTCAAATCGTCAGCGTCGCCATCCCCTTTAAATAAACTAAGAAACCTTTCTGAAACTCATTCGGTCTTCTCCTTTTGAGATATCTTTATCGCCAAGCATTTACCTCGCCTACCGAAGTGGGCTATTTCTTGAAGGGCATCAGGCTTTTGATAAGAGAGATGGGAGAGCTGGGTGATAGAGGCCCCCCGCCCCCCTTTACCCTTGCACACACACACACACACACACACACACACACACACACACATATATATATATATATATATATATATATATATATATATATAGTCAGTTCAAGATAGACTCCTGGCCATCAAGTAACCATCCTCTTGTCCTTAATACCGAACCTTCAAATAGAAAACGAGCTGTTTGACCATTTCACCTACCACTCCACTGCTTATCATACGGTCAAAACGCCAGGGAAGGGTAGGGGAAGAGAGAGGGAGAGAGGGGGGGGGGGGGGGCGAAAAAAAACACGGGGGTGGTGGTGGAAGACATGAAGGTATTATATCCCTGGAAAAGGGAGAAAGTTCCGGGTAACTTGATGTAGGAGACTCCTGGATTACCCAAGTTTTCTGTATTGGATCAGAAAAGTTGGGCCGGGCGAAGGGGACTTGCCCACTGCCCAAGTTGGTATTAACGCACACGGTTAAATTACTGAAGATTTACCCTTATCTAACTTTCTTTTTCTCTTTTTTTGGGAGGGTGGGGGAGGGTTGGTGGTTGAGGAGGACGCAACGGAGGCTCGGCCACCTAGCAGCGAGGCACCTAAGAAGCAGCTGAAAAAAAGGAGGTTTTTGCTCTGGGGAGGACACCAGGCCAAGAGGAATTTTCACATCAGTGGCGTATATCATGCGACTATGAGGCATGTGACCTGATACAGTAATCTGATGAGTAACCTGGTTCACATGACATGATGAGGTGACCTGATGAGTGAACTGGTGAGGTAATCTTATGAGGTAACCTGGTTGAAATGACCTGATGAGGTGACCTGGTGAGGTGACCTGGTGGGGTAACCTGGTGAAATGACCTGGTGTGATAACTTTTGGGAGTCCCCTGGTGAAATGACCCTTATAACCTGACATGTGACCTGGTGAAATGACCTGGTTAAGTAACCAAAGAAGAATGACGTACACGGGCCCCCTATCCATGACCTGATCATTATGAGTGATTTAGGGTGACCCTTACTTCCCCCTGAGGGAGGGTGAACCTGTCCATTTCCTGCTCCTCATACTAATCCCCCAGTAACCACCCCTCGTCGGAGTCTACGAACCAACAACCTCTGCTGTTCTCCAGACCTTCCTGCTTACGTTCGTGTCCCCCGTGTCACGCTGCTACGTAACACGAAGCATTCGTAACAGGTTCGAAAAATGGGCCAATGCAGCAACGAACAGGCTACTACACCAGTGGGCAGCCTACAGGCCAAGAAACCAGGCAGTACCTGGCATGCCACAGTGTCAAAAGAGATAAGACCTCAAGGATGGATCTCCCAACACCAGTGTGTGTGTGTGTGTGTGGGGGGGGGGGGGGGTACTCCTATCCCTTCACGACAGCTCGAAGGTGAAAAAAAAATCTTTCCCGCCTCATGTTTTCCCTCCCTTTTCCCCGTATCCCACCCCCCCCGCACCTACCACCGTCAGGGCACCTACCAACCTACCTACAATCTGTCTTCCTTTATGAGGCAAGTCTGTCATCGATTGAAGAAGGAGAAAGACTTATCATCATCTCCCCTTCCTCCTCCTCCCTCCCACTCTCCCTAGGGTCGACCTTGATAAGGGCACCAAAGGATGTAAGCAGCAGCGCCCCTTCCTCCACCCCCTCCTCCTCCTTTTTTTTCACGTATAAAAAAAAATTGACCTTTCTTCCACCAGTGAACTTGATATTTCTTATATATAAGTTCAGGTTTACAAAAATCCTGGTGTTGATATATGATCAACGTGCGTCCTACTGGCAAGATGTTTACCATACAAGTAACTGAATGTTTACTGTTTTACTAACTGGATATGTTTTACTTCACTGACCTGTTGTTAACTGTATTACTAACAGCATGTATATTGTCACTTTACTAAACAGTGTGGTTACTGTGTTTTACTAGATGTTTACAATTTACCTGGATGTTTACAATACTTTCATTTACGTTCCTTCATCAGCATGTCAAAATAATGTTCACCACGAACGGCTGCAGCACTTCTGTAAATCTCAGCTGTGGAGTTCAAGGCTGTAGGCGTATACTCCAGTGTGACTGGCCCGAAAGCTGGTGTGTGTGTGTGTGTGTGTGTAATATCTGTATGACGGGGAGAGGGTCTTTCACTTGTGTTGCCTCGTCTCTTAACCCTGCATATACGAACCATAGGTGTGTGCATCTATGTAAAGCTTATCTGTATTACATCTGTGGTCTGTGGCAAGCTAAAGGTACAGACTGTCTCTATATGTCACTCAGATGCCCCACTGTCAGATCACGAGTGTCCTGAAGTCAGTCTTGATGTCCTACTGTTAAGACTCGTCATCAAAACGTCAGCCGATGTCTCAGTGTCAGGCTCGTATGTCCTAACCTCAGCCTCGATGTCCCTGTGTGTCACCCTCGCGTACCAGCTGCCAACATCGAGCGTCTTTAGCGTCAGACTCCAAGTGTCCTAAAATCATCAGCGGAGGTTCCTCACGTGCAGACCATTTTGAAACAAAAGTATGTCCTTACTTTCACCTGTTCAGTATCACCTCTCTTCCTTGTCTCGGTACCCACGAGGAACCTCTTCTCCTACCCTGGCACCCACCCCGCGAAGCATCCACTCATCCTCTCCTATCCTGACATCCCCCCTTGAAGCATACACACCCCGTATCTTGATGCTTCTGCGGCACAAACCCCTCCTATCCTAGCCTCCCCGAAATGCCAACCCCCTCCCTTTCTATCCTGGCACCACCGAAGCACCCTTAATTCTGGCACTTCCCGTGGCACTCCTCCCTAACTAATCTGGATTTACACTCGTGTTAAAGACAGAACCCTACCTGACTGGACGCTCAACCGCCCCCCACCAACCTCCACCTCCACCTCCCTCTCCCTCCCAACAACCATCGTACTTACCCAACTTCCAAGCCAAAGATCCCACAGCGGCCGCTGACTCATGAATACCAGATCCCTTAAGTAAGAATTAGCAACAGGAGAGGCAGCAGCGGCGGACAACGGTGATGGGGAAGGGGGGGGGGGGGGGGAGAGAACGGGAAGGAGGAGGAAGAGGAGGTGGGAAAGATAGATTTAGGAGACAGATGGGTATCCTCACAAGGGAGGAAGGTACAGGAAACCATAATTAAGCAGAATATATATATATATATATATATATATATATATATATATATATATATATATATATATATATATATATATATATGAGACACAAGAAGCGTAGAACAAAAGTTGTACAACACGTGTAGCACAAGTGATGTACAACACGTACAGAACAAGAGATGTACAACACTTATACCTGAAGAGATGGACAACACGTATAGCACAAGTGATGTTCACAACACAGACCAACAGCTGCACAACACGTTGTATCAAGATGGGGTTATACACAACACGTATGGAGCAGAGATGTTCACAAGAACAGACGAAAAGCTGTTGAACACATTACCCTGTTGACAGCCACGGGGAAGGAGGTGGGCTGTGGAGAGGCGGCCTGCACGTAACCCACAGCCGTGTCTCCTGGGGCAGCCGAGAAGACGTCCATGGGTCCTGGGGATCCCGCGGGGCCGAACCCCCTGCTGGTGGCCGTGGCTGGGGAGGTTGGGGGACCGTACCCCTGAGGGAAGCTGTTCATCACTGTGCAGGGGAGAGAAAGAAAGAGAGAGAGATAGAGAGAGGTATATATATATATATATATATATATATATATATATATATATATATATATATATATATATATATATATATATATATATATATATGTATAACGTTATCGTAAGGAGGTGTTGGTGAGGTTTAACTCCGCCACACGGGGAAGGGAGGAAGGGAGGGAGAGGGTGGAACAAAAGTGGGGGTTGACCCATCATAGAATCAGTGGTATGGGGGAACTTCTCACACCAGGGGGGGGGGGGGGGTTAAGTCTTCCTCGTCTCAGTCGATGTATACAGTGGGCGAAATTTTCTTTCCCCCCTTCTCTCCTTTTTGTTGTTTCCTGTTGAGAAGAATTATAGTAATGATTAATTGTGCTGCTAGATTCGAACCCGGCTCATTGGCGTGATTGGAAATGAACTGGGTTCGAATCCTTGCTGTTGATATTGCATCATGTGATCTATGAAAAGGGCGCGTACATATGCACTATAAATCTCTCTCTCTCTCTCTCTCTCTCTCTCTCTCTCTCTCTCTCTCTCTCTCTCTATATATATATATATATATATATATATATATATATATATATATATATATATATATATATCATAAACCGGTATTCTCACTCGTACCATGAAGAGAAAGAACGATTCCACTTGGCTGACAGACTTCACATACTTGACGACCGAAGAATTCAATTCCTCTCGCGGTAATGACCCTAACAAGATTCTCTCTCTCTCTCTCTCTCTCTCTCTCTCTCTCTCTCTCTCTCTCTCTCTCTCTCTCCTTCTTCTTCCGGGAAGATTCAAGTCACGAGAAATGGCCGGATCGTCGTCGACTTCTGCAGCAGCCTCCTTCGTGGACGTCTGCTGCAGCCTCCTTCGTGGACTTCTGCAGCAGCCTCCTTCGTGGACGATGACATTCTGGATCATTTTCAATTTCATTCAGTGCCATCAAGGTCACCTGCACTGCGGGCTAAGGGCCACTCGGTGCCACTGAAACCATCAGTTCTGCAGTCCACGTCGTGTGGACTCGTAAGTAACGAAGTACAGCATCGACGCGAACTTTCCTCTGGCCCCGCCAAGCACGACTGTCCGCCCACAAAACGAGTATTACCAATAGTATCTCCCTTCCTCTCCTCCACCAATATCACCAACACCACCTTCCCCAAACCAGTATCTCCAACACTGCTCTTCCTTTCCTCGACCAACACAACAACGACCTGTAGCAGCACGACCCCCTTCTTCTTCCCCCCCTTAAATAAGCACCATCAAGGACGACGACCACCACACCACCACTCCTCCCCAGCAAGCATCAGAGGGACGACCAGCTGCATCAGCAACGGCAGCGGCACCAGCAGCAGCGGGGCTCTCCTCCTCACCACAGCTGCAAATCCTGGAAAACAAACCCTTCCCTTTTTCCTCCAAGGCTCCAGCTGGGGCCTCATCAAGATGAATACGCCACAACGAAGCGGTGAGCATGACAAGGGTCTATTATGCTGATTGGCAGACTGGCAGACAGGCAGGAAGGGAGGGAGGGAAGGAGGGAGGGAGGTGACAATCAGACGACAAGGCTGTGAAGACACGAGACTCAAGCTCCCACGGTGCGCCAACAATAAGCTATTGACAGGCGTCGGGACACAGCCGCCTTGCTGGGGGCTTCCGAGGATGTATCTTCCCCGTCCGTCTGCTTCCAAAATATCTGCCAAGAATGTGTCTTACAGGGGTCACGGGTGGTGGGTGGAGCCAGAGGCCTGTGGTTGTAATGGGGGAGGGTGTCATGGGGAAGGGGAGATACCATTACAGCCCGGGATGGAGATGGTAACCATGCATTTACCATGCTGGTGCTCACGACGAGATGCCACGATGAGGGGTAATGGTTACCATTACCATGTGGGTTACGAGGCCACCGTTAATGGTTCTGACGGCCCCCAGCAGTTGCCACCCTCACCCATCCGTATTAGTGGGTTGAGCCATCTGTCTCAGTGGTGTGCAATCCACCTACCATCAGTGGGTTGAGCCTCTTTAAGAGCCTCAACGTCAGAAAAACTAGGAAGAACTGAGCAACGCCTCTACTTCATAACCTCCCATCAAAATCTGACTGTATTCCTTTTTGAAAAAAATAAAAATAAACCAAAACCTCTCTAACGTTCAACGTTCCCTTTACAACACCAGACCTTCTGGCTGAATATATGCCGAAAACACAATTAAATGAGACACAATAAACCATCACAATCAAGTGTCATTCAAAACCTCAAATTTAAAAGCAGGTTCCACCGCGGCCCCCGACACTCAAAACACCATCAGACAACATTCTAACATTTCATTTATAACTGCCACAACATTTCAGTCACTGGGCCCTGATATCTAATGTGACAAGAGAGCATCATGTGCTCATCTAACTCTCAACAAAGCACTATATGACGTTGTCTGTTCATAAACAGTGTAGCAAGTTCGAATTCTCTGGCATCTAGTCTCTCTAACATGGCAACAGAGGTCCCCGTGTCCTTTAACACGGCAGGAAAGTACCCGTTACCTTCTGATATACAACACAGCAGCAATGCACCCTCTTCACTCCGACATCCTACACGACTCCGTACCATCCAACGCATCTTAATATCTATCACAGCAATACAGTAATCACAAATGCCATGACCCATGATACTTAACACGTCACAGTGCCTTCCACTTTAACATAGGAGTAAATATGGTAAAACCCCCTTCATCGTTTAAACAAAGCACCTGCGCCTTCCAGCCCCAACCTTCAACGTGGCAATATAATAACCTTTAGCTCTTCACATTTAACACAGCACCATAAAGCCTTCTGCCCCACAGCATCCAAAATAGTAACACAGTCCCTCTCCGTTCGTTCCCCTCCCACACCACCCACAACACAGCCCACCGCTGAGGGAAGAGAGAAAACTAAAATTTCTTTGAAACGAGGATAAAAACGTTTTAGATTGTATTTGGGGATTATCGAACCTGCTTACCAACTGCAATTAGAATTAACGTATTTCTTCATATCCTCACCCACACTGGAGGTCCATATTTCCAACACTGTCGCCCCCCACAGCCAAGCAATGCTACACGCACGCACACACAATCACCATTACGACCACCACCACATACCACTCCACCGCCAACGTATCACGACCACTCACCATTCCTCCACCACCCTAGCCTCTCCCCACTCCACACTGCACCCCCTTACAGTTCCCAGTAGGAACACAGTCACACGATTCTAATGAGGGTGTTGAAGCCCACACTTTTAACTGTCCGGAAGCCTAACACTCCCAGCAAATGGAGAGTTAAACACTGAACGCGTCAGCGGCAGGGGAAGCAGCCGACATTACCGAATGGGGGAGGGGCATGTGTTGCCTCGGTGTATGATAAGACTCCTCATTTGGGGAGAAAAACCCGCTGGCAGGGGAGAAGGGAACACTCTATAGGTGTGTGTGTGTGTGATGGAAGGGGGGGAAGGGCGTACGTTGGGGTGAAACCACAAGCGAAGAAAAACACTTGAGCAACAACGGTTCTTCTCGTTGCTGTCGTCGGAACCGTTTTCTATCACTGTCACATCCGCAGAATTACACTGATGGTTGGCACTACTGGTGTCCTGTTGCACCGTAGAGTAGCAGGTGCTACTTATTCACGATGACTGAGTGATTTACTTAAAGGAATGAAGGGGAAAAAAAAAAGGGCGCGTTTCCAGTCGAGGCAACAACAGCCTATTGGCCGAGCTGGCGTTCTTAGGAAACTCTTGCAGTCCCGTTTTCCTTTTTTCCAAACCGTTTTCTCACAAATTACTTCATTATAAAGCGACAGAGACTTTTTTAAAGCCAGGTATCCATCCCTCTGACTGTAATACATATGTACGTATATACATACATATATATATATACATATATATATATATATATATATATATATATATATATATATATATATATATATATATATATATATATATATATATATCAGGAAGTAAAACAGCATCTGATCATCTGTTTACATACGCGGCTCTGTAGGAAACTATTTGGTTGGAGTTGCTTTTGGCTGTGCTGGCGCGCGTGTAAACAACACATCAATCAAAACTCTGATATCAAAAAAAAAAGGAAAAAAAAAATTCGTTTTCACTCAGCAGTCCATTATAGCTGACGCCCGAAATATGGAAGGGACGCGGAATTGTCATTAGAAACCTGTGTCGTTTCGTGTTTTTAAATCATTAGCGGAAAAGCTATTAATGCAGAGCGAAGTCAAATAAATTCTAATTCAGATTCACTCGTCATTAATCATCATTATCCATGATATATATATATATATATATATATATATATATATATATATATATATATATATATATATATATATATATATATATATATATACGAACCCTTTCCAAAGAGAAAAATTTCTCTAGTGTTACTCCTGCACCTCTGGGACTGCACTACTTACAGCAGCAGGGGAAGGGTGAACTCCCTTGGAGTGAGAAGGTCTTTGACGAGACAGTAAATCCAAATGATACAGCCTCGCAATAGGTCAACATTTTACCACTCGGTCTTTTTTTTTTTTCCCCCACTTAAATACAGACAGCCTCGCAATAGGCCAAATAATTTTTTTTCACTCGGTCTTTTTTTTCCTCACTCAAATACAGACAGCTTCAACCATTCAGCAACGAGTCTGCAACCCTTTGAATACAGCAACTGAATGACCCGTTGTGGACACGATGACCTGATCTGACCCCTTGTGGACACGATGACCTTATCTCCTAACCCCTTGTGGACACGATGACCTGATCTGACCCCTTGTGGACACGATGACCTGATCTCCTAACCCCTTGTGGACACGATGACCTGATCTGACCCCTTGTGGACACGATGACCTTATCTCCTAACCCCTTGTGGACACGATGACCTGATCTGACCCCTTGTGGACACGATGACCTGATCTCCTAACCCCTTGTGGACACGATGACCTGATCTGACCCCTTGTGGACACGATGACCTGATCTCCTAACCCCCCTGTGGACACTATGACCTGATCTGACCCCTTGTGGACCAGGTTACATGTTACGTTATCGTAACAAAGCTCATCCAAAAAAATCGTCTATGAACAAAAACTTTCCTTCATAAAAATCAAGGAAAATATCTTCTTCCTCTCGTACGTTCTTCATGCGCGGACGACAATGCGATATACTGCACCAAATACAGTGTCTCGCTGTAGTTCTGAGATTCAGTCGTATTCAATATACACCACAAGACTGCATGACGTAAAGACACTGTGGGCATGAGAGCCATTGCACAACTGAATGATTAAATTGGGACTGACTTTACAGTGAAGAAGGCCAAAGGCGTACTTTACAGTGAAAAAGGCCAAAGGCGTACTTTACAGTGAAAAAGGCCAAAGGCGTACTTTACAGTGAAAACGGCCAAAGGCGTACTTTACAGTGAAAAAGGCCAAAGGCGTACTTTACAGTGAAAAAGGCCCAAAGGCGTACTTTTCAGTAAAAGAAGCCAAAGGCGTACTTTACAGTGAAAAAGGCCAAAGGCGTACTTTACAGTGAAAAAGGCCAAAGGCGTACTTTACAATGAAGAAGGCCAAAGGCGTACTTTACAGTGAAGAAGGCTAATGTCGTACTTTACAGTAAAAAAGGCCAAAGGCGTACAGTGAAAAAGGCCAAAGGCGTACTTTACAGTGAAAAAGGCCAAAGGCGTACTTTACAATGAAGAAGGCCAAAGGCGTACTTTACATTGAAGAAGGCTAATGTCGTACTTTACAGTGAAAAAGGCCAAAGGCGTACTTTACAGTGAAAAAGGCCAAAGGCGTCTGAAACACTGTTATACGGCACAGAAGCTCAAACTTTTCTCAAACCCAAAAAGCAAACACAGTCATTAGGACAACATTGATCAATAAAACAAGACATATAATTACAATAATGATATAAGGATATTACTATGATTATACTCATCAACAACATTAACTAATAAATGGTTTAAAAGCTCTACAGTTACCATCAATCAATACTACTAATTAAAAATTAATGTATCTCATAGTACATAAAATTCTCAAATATCTACAGTACTAAGTACAGTATCAAAATGATCTACAAGATTAAAACTGTAAATTTTCTAGCAATAAAAATTGTATATTGCAACAACAAAGTACAAATACATACTAGAGAAAAAATATTGTATATCAATTTCTAAAGTACAAATATATACTAGAGAAACATGATTCTATATCAATTTCTAAATACCTCTAAAACACCTTTCTACAAAAAATTGTCCAATAATTTAACATTCTCTCGAGAAATCCTAGGTAAAAACCTCACATAAATACTGTTCAAAATTCTTCAAAAACTATCCCAAATAGTTAAATCCCTTTCTATTAAAAAAAAATCCTACCCCAAAAATCCTCTCGAAAGAATCTCATATACCCTTGGATTAGAGTACTTATAACAGTATCCTGTGAGTTTAAATCCTTCTTAAAAGCATCCTACATACTCTATTGTTCCTCTTAAAGAATCCCTGTGCTGAATGCCCTCCTTGAAGCATCCCACACGGTGTGAGATCCCTTTTAAAAAGGATCTCAACTTTACATTCTCCTAGTTCAATGCACTTCTCGGAGACTTCACGTACTTCAAAATATAAAATCCACACAAAGCTTAAAATCATTCTATAAACATCCTACAGACTTCAACATACTTTCAAAAAAAAAAAAAAGTTAAAAATCTTAAGTAATTCCCACAGTTTAATACCCTTCCACAAGAGGCTGTTTAAAATCCTTGTTAACTAACAACCATCGTACGTACTTTATCACGTACTTTATTATCAACCTTGTTTAAAGAGTCTAAATCCCCTCTAACTGTCTTCTACATAGAACTATATATATATATATATATATATATATATATATATATATATATATATATATATATATATATATATGTCTAGAACAATTCTGCCCCTTTGATGAAAACCCTTCTAGAAGTATCCCACACACACAGTTTGGACACCTTAACATAAAGCATGACACACACACGCACACAACCACGGTGCAGTAGAGGAAGAACAGGGCACGCGAGGGAGAGTTGGGGTGGTGGGGGGGTTGGGTTTGTTAATGCCTCACCTGTTGTCCTGAGCATTGGAGAAGAATTGATGTGGTCAGCCCTTGTGTGTGGTGCGGGCGGGGCGGGAGCGGCAGCAGTGACCTGTATGGGTTGCTGGCCTCGCTGGTCGCCACCTGAGCCACTCATAGTGACCGCAGCCAGGGCTCCGGAATCGTAATAGGTACCGGCTGCAGCCAGTCGCTCAGCCTGGAGGTGGTAATGTAACATATCCTCTGTCACATCCCCCTGAAAGTGCCGAATCGAAAGTTCTAAGGGACTTCTCTTACCTACCCATCTGGTCTACGGGTATTTCTTTTTATTGTTTTCACGGCAACAGTAAACACACACATACACACACTCCTCCTCCTCCTCCTCTAACACACGAAGAGGAGAGGTTGGGGGAAGGAGGAGACACACATACGCGCGCATATATACACATACATATGCGGGCGTGGCAGGTCTTACCGTCAGCGTGGGCGTGATGGGTGCGGTCGGGGTGAGGGTAGGGGTGGCGACGGCGCCGGAGTCGTAGTACGCCGCGGCTTTGAACCCGTCCGCGGGAGTGGGCGTCTGAGGCGACACACCAGTGATGGAAGCTCCAGTTGCCGAAGGGAAATAGCCACACCCGGCCGGGAAACCTATGTGGGAGGATGGGATAACATACTGTCAACTGGGGTCATGGCGACGTGTCGGGGGCTACTCAGGTCAAAATAGGTCAAGGCCCAAAAAAAAATTTTTTATTTTTGTAAAAAAAAAAAAGGTAGGAAAAATTGTCTTTTTGTAATATAGATCTCACTTCACACAAAAGGTAAATGGCAAAGTGGGATTAGAAAATGTAATTGCTTGATTAAAAGTTCATAGCATTAATACTGTCGAGGTCGGGACGAAGCTTCAATGATAAAAGCTGGACAGTTAGTATGAAAAATTCATACAACACACACCAAGGAAAAAAAAAAATCAAATTGGCAAAGTCTGTGATAAAATGTATAACCCGACCAAGAGCATTGCATCAAGGGTTTTTTAAGATCTTTATTGGCAAAAGTGTTAGTGATCAAATTATTAGTGAAGCCTCAAAGAAATGTATAAATAGAACCCTTAAAATACTAAAAATGCTTTCAAAAGTTCTTTCTTGCTTGGGGGACAGGAACATGCCAGCCCCAACACAAGACGGAGACTAAAAGACATACTATAGTCGATTTCAACTATGAAATGGTTCTACGAAAAACTACAAAAATGTGGCTAAAAAATTCCTCTAAGGTCTAAAAGTTGTCCTCTATTAACCTGTAGGAAGGAGAAGTTAGTCTGCTATGAAGACACAGTGAGTATTCTAAGTAGTTTTTTTCTCTCTTAGTAATCTAGTACTGCTTGGTTATCTAGTAATCTAATTCATCTTATCATAATCGCAGATCATGACAGCATCTTTGACTAATGACACATTCTCCTAGATTAAGAGTGATAAGTCACTATCTAGATTACACTAAAACATTGGTTATAAATCAAACATGTAGATGAAGGCGCTTGCCAAACACTGGCTAAGATTCCTCTATAGATTCTATCACCTATAGACACCTCTATAGATTCTATACCTAATAAGACACTAGATTCTAGAGAGAGACTATGATCTAGAAGAGGTTGTCTAGCAGAGGTCTTCTTTCTTCATTCCACTTCTAAGCTGGTCTCTTGCTTTGACCTCTATTCCCAGATCATTCGTTCTATAGCGTCTTCTAAAAAGTTTGACCTAGAATATATATATATATCAAGCTAAGGAAAATGTTGATAGTAAAGTTTGAGCTAATGGCTATCTTGGTCACAGCACAGAAACAGCACGGCCAAGGTGCGAGGTTGGGTTGGGTTGGTGGCGGTAGCCGGAGCACAGCTGCCCCTTCTGTTGGGTACTTACTTCAAGCTTTTTTCCTCTCTTCCGTGTTTCTTCTTTTGACTTTCTCTCTTTCTTTCTCTCTTTCTTTCTCTCTCTCTCTAAAAAATGCATTCACTTGGCCTGATATTAAAACTGATAATACCCCCTTCTTTTATAATAATAATAATAATAATAATAATAATAATAATAATAATAATAATAATAATAAATAATAATAAATAATGACTTACTAAAAAATAGGGTAAATCAACTATTATTTTCTTTATCATTCTACAATGGAACTAATCTAGTAATCAATTCAAATCAAACAATAAAATTGGATTCTGTGGTTTCTATATCAGTAATAAACAAAAAATAAAATTCCAAAGGAAAAAAAATCAAGATCCTCCTAATTCAACTAATTTCATATCTCTTTTATATAAATATTTTAACAAACAATAAATTCTTCTAACTAGACAAACCTAAGAACTTAGAAATATACATATATGTATATCTAATACAACAGTTTTAACAAGACACCAAAATAAAATAAAAAAAAAAAATTGAGAGGGGGGGAAAAAATGGATGAATATATTATATTCTACGGAGTCTACATACAAAGACAGCTTTTCATCTGGTCCTGAGGGGGGGTTATAAGACGTGCATGATCCTCCCTTCGGCATGGTAACCATTGACCCACTCGAACTGTCATGAAAATTCTACAGAAATCAAGACCTTATATATATATATATATATATATATATATATATATATATATATATATTATACATATATATATATATATATATATATATATATATATATATATATATAATATATATATATATATACATATATATATATATATATATATATATATATATATATATATATATATAATATATATATATATACATATATATATATATATATATATATATATATATATATATATATATATATATATACATAAAGAGGAATCACTGGAGACCAATCTCAGTGTACTACTACTCTCTCTAGTCCGAAGCTTGAACTTTGAAAATGGTATATAATGTTATGCAACATTCGCTAAAACGAAGGTGTATTTTTTCCTTACCAGGTGTTAGAACATGGACGGCGCGTATATGGGGGAGCGTATTGGAGGTAAGGGCTTTGCTTGCACCGTGACTCTCATTTCTAAGCGGTATGGCGGCAGTCAGGCCTATAACCACAGAAAACGTCAAGTGGTCAACGGCGGTCAGCCTTTTTTTAAATGGGAAGGTGTTCATAATAGCTCGGGCGTGATCCTACCGTCTTATAATAAATGCTTAAGACTTTCAAACATTATTGTTCTCAACCACCAGGAGTCTTAAGGGGAGGTAGATGGGAGGTAGGTGTGTGTCTGTGTCTGTGTGTGTGTGTGTGTGTAGAAGGGGAGTGAGAGATATAGGAGGACCAAGACAACACAATACATTTGCTCTCTTAATGCTAAATACCCGGTGGTTTCAAGGTGTTATTTTTTCTTTATAATTTTTAAATCTTTTTTTCTTTTTTTTTCTTGACTCATCAAAGGAGACAAAGAAACGTTTACAAACCTCTATATTCCTCGCCTGACCAAGAGCCAAGTGAGGCCAGATGTTCATAATCGTCTCCAGCATTGTGCTCAACAGCAAAATCATAAAAATCATCAAATTTTAAATTTTTGTGAAGAATTTTTTTTTTTTCAATAAAAATCATAAAATTGATTTAATGGGAAGTAAGAAGTATAAGACAGTAAGATCCCAGCTAATATAACAAGAACATTAGTAGTAAAATAAGCCGTAGTTCCCATTTCAAAAAAAAAAAAAGGGGCATTCTTCTAATATTTTTTTTTTCTTTTTCCCCAAAGGAACACGTCCTTTGAGAAAAAATATATACATATGCCTTACAGCTAGACCCTCTAAGAGCGAAAAGAGCTGATCATGACACAATATATATATATATATAAATAATAATGATAATAATAATAATAATAATAATAATAATAATAATAATAATAGTAAGAGTACCACAGTCGTTATTATTGTACTCGCCACACACAATGGACGCCACAGCATCGTACAGAAAGGCTACAAATTATCGTGCCAGAAAAAACTTGTACTCAAGATTATAGTTGCAAAGTGTAGTGGACAAAAGGGGCGGGGGGCGGGCGGGCGGGGGCGAGCGAGGGGGGAGAGGGGGAGGGCTACAGTACAGCGTTTAAGAAACTGGCTCTATGATAATGGCAAAGAAGCAGAGTTAAAGGGAGGCGAAGGCACACACACTCTCTACAAGTATCGTCCTTCATTTAGCAGACAATTCTACACTGACGTTAGATATCCTCCAAAAAGGTACTACTTGTATGAGTAAAACTAAGAACGCGCCTACGCCTATTTCACCGCCAAAGTCTGTTGCACCTAGAGATACACAGAGTACACTAGATTTACCAGAAATATGTATCTAAGATGGTCTAGAATGGCTAGAGTCTAAAAACACTGGGTCAACCTTTACGCATGCCTCAGAGTACTCATGCAACTCAACTCGTCTCATCTAAAAATACACTCTAGAGTGCGTGAAGTAATTGGCAACATACTAGAAGGAAATAGAACGTTTTAAAAAATTTTGACCATTATTTTTATTTTACATACATACATAATTAATTTGTTTAAATGAGTTTTAGGTGTTGAACTGCTTACGTTTAGGCGTACATAAACGCATATGGTTTGGTCTATTTGGGGCCCGGGGGTTTCAAGGTTAATGGTACTAACCCGGCCACCCGTCTACCATCTGTAGCTATGCCACAAGCTCTCATGTTATTGCTAAATGGAAGAAAGTGTTTAAAAAAAAAAAAGAAAAAAAATCTACATCGCCTCTTTTTTTTCTTTCTTTTTGTCTCGTTTTTGAACTCAGGTGAAGAGAGAGAGAGAGGGAGTCTCTTATTTGACTCCCTCTATCCTACCTTACGCTCCCTTAAAGTTCAACTCCACCTCTCTCCCCTCCCGTGCTCTTCCCATCCCTCACCACTGAGGGAGAGAGGAAGAGAAGAGGGAGGTATGCACTACCTCCCTTTCCTCGTCCCTCACACTAACCTCACTGATGAGGGAGGGTTGGCGTGAGAGGGAGGGGTGAGGTGTGTGGTATATGAGGCAGCGCGTCTCGATTTTCAGGGGGGCGGTGAGGAAGGAGGTTTAATGAGGCAGATTCATGAGAAAGAGAGAGAGAGACTTGTGACAAGCTAATGTGGCGCCCAAGCAAGACCCGAAAGGAGGGCTACGTTCTAACCCAAAACCACCCAGGGACCTCGGCTTTCTAACCCGCCCTCACATTCAAGCGGGGGAGAGAAAGAAGAAGTAAAAAAAATCAGATTCTCAAATTCGTTCGTGAAAGGACGTTACAAGCGTTCGCACGGAGCGCGCGCGAGCGTCGCGCATCCAATTTTAATTTTCTTTTTTTCTAAGTGAAAAAAATCTTTTCTTCTTTTGACTGTTTGGAAAATAAGCCATCGTCCATGGGTGGTCAGGGGGAAGCCCTTAGGAAACAAATAGCTTCTTGGATGCCATTGTTCCGACATCAAGATTACAGTAGAAAATTACATTTATGATATGCGTAAATAATTGAAAGAAAAAACATAGAATAATCAACAATAAAAATGCATGCTTTGAAATGGGAAAGTTATATTTCTTTTTCTCTTAATGTAACATATTACATCATGTGTGTGGGGAAAAAAGTGTGATATATATATATATATATATATATATATATATATATATATATATATATATATATATATATATATATACATATATATACATATATTATATAAAGCAGAAAAAAGTATATTATTCTTTTCCGTTCTGTTGTGTTTTTTCTTCCCTAAGCGTAACCAAAAAAAAAAAATTCGGAAACTCCCTTCTTTTCCTTTTTTTCCCATCCCCTCCTCACCCCTTCTCCAATACCACAAAATGCTAGGCCATGTGACTCTTGGAAATGGAAGCAGCGCTTAATTTCAAACGGTATTGGTTGAAAAGGGGGGAGGGGGGAGGGGGGAAGAGAAAAATGGGAAGGGGGGGGTAGAAAGGGAAGGGAACAACGCCGACTGGGTACGTTGCGCAAACCCGACGTCTCTTTTTTTTTATTTTTTTATTTTTTTTAAACGTTCTGCGACGACCGTTTGAACGTGGCTGGCGTTGCTACATCACGGGGGGGCTTTGCAGTTGGAACCCGCAAGCGTAGGATCTAGATACAAGTTGCAACTCGATCGAGGATTTGGAGCCTTCGAGGACGACTCGGCGAGACTCGGTATGAAAAAAAAAAAAAAAAAGGGGGTGGAGGAGGAGGAGGAGGGGGGGGGGGATGGATTGTGCATATATAAATATATATACATATATATATATATATAAAGGGGGGAGGGGGGGCTGAATTACCTTAAAATAAGTCTACATTTGTTAAACAAAAGCCAGGTATGTGGACGACAGACATAAATAAGGTAATTGGGGTTCAATGTATGTGAAGGATCAGGAAAGATATGTCGATGAGAGATGATTTATCTGTAAAGGTTATTAAATTTTTTTTTAAGGAAAATGTTAGCTGGGATTTAGAGAGAAAAAAAAAATTAAATTCTGTAATGGCTGCAGATGAGCACATCATGATTGTGCTCATTAAGAAACTGCTCCTGTGCGAATGTATATAAAAAAAAAAGAAGGTTATTAGGGGTTAATGTCTGTCATTACCTAGGAGCTGGAAAAAACAATTGGCACCAAACTTGAGAGAGTTAAAACATCAACTCTCATGGTAAGAGATGGGGAAAAAAACCCACACATATATATCTCAAGAACCACTAAGATGAAGTGAGATTCTCAAGAAAATATACAAAGTATATATATATATATATATATATATATATATATATATATATATATATATATATATATATATATATATTACTATATAAAAAAAGGAAGATCAGCCACCAAAAGATAGACCGCGGCTCATCATTTGAAAATCCAGACCTTTAGTAAAATAGCAAAAGTCTTGTTTTGTTAGAAATCAGCCAAACATTTGTGGAGATCCAACTTTCCCTCTATATAAAAAAAAGAAAAAAAATGGGCGGAGGGACACACACACAGAGCACAGAGGATTGAAAACCCCCTCTCAATCGACATGATTGAGAGGTGGAACAGACAAGGTTAATGAGACACAAACCAACCAATGAGAACACAGGTGAGAGACACGGGGGGTTAAAATGAGACACCACCCCCCCACAAAAAGCCGGTGTTACGAAAACACAAGGTGAGAAAACAAGGTCGGTGACGAACGAAGGCAGACAGACACCCACCCCACAACACAACCCTCCCCTTCCCGCACGAACGCCAGGGTTTAAAAGCGGGAGAGAGAGAATATGGACGCATGCCGCCCCCAACCGATGATAGAATAGGTTCAGAAGGGTTAGTAAATAAATGATGATGATAATAATGGACCGATGCGAACGCGACGGCCAAGCCCACATATTATATATATATATATATATATATATATATATATATATATATATATATATATATATATATATATATATATATATATCACACACAGACACATACACGCACACACACATATACCAATGTCACATAGTAAGTGTATATAAGCAAAACGAATCTTCTCTCTCATTTTAAAAAGCTGTAGAGATAAGTGTTATACAATATAATACACATCTCGGTAAATACAATTATGCGCGCGTATAACAAGAAAATAAAAGTTTTTTTTTCATATATATATATATATAGCCATGATTCACAGCTAAATCATTGTAAGACTCAAAGAGGTCGTTCTAACCCAATATATCTTTTAGCATTATATATATCATCAGCTAACGAGACTACTGCCCACAAAACCCTAACAAAGAAAATCACCACAACCGTTCCCTGATTTTTATTATTATTATCATTATCATTATTGCGGGAGCACTGCTTTACCCCGCAGTCACAAGAGAGGGGAGAAAAAAAATAATTAAAGTGTTAATTACAAATGGGAACGTCACGTTTCCCTGACTAGACCACAAAATGAGTATTTATGTTGAATATCGCAGTTTGCATAGTTAAAAAAGTGACGGAATTGGCACTGAATTGTACTCACCCCTGATCTCGTGTTCTTTCAGGTCCCGGAAGGTAAACATAACAGGGGTAACTTTTAAGAAATTTAACATCACTTTTTTTTTTTCCTCTAATCATTCAATGACCTTTTTTTTTTTTTCTTTTAAAAGGCTCACGATCATGGAACGCGTCGTCCCTGCTCGTGACCTGTGGATTACAAGCAGAAAAGCTGCGATCGTAGATTGGCTCGCGCGTGTGTGTGTGTTACGCATCGTTTAAATATATCGTTTATCTTCTCGTTTTTTTTATATTTACTTTTTTTTTTTCTCTTCACACCTGGTGTTGACCTCCGCCGCCTGTCTGTCACGGAACAAGAACGCGAGAGAGGGTTCACCTTCCCTCCCCTAGGCCTACAGCGATTGAGAGTCCTATACAATGACTGGCCTCATTCTACGTGTGTTCTAATACTCTAAGCACCGTTGGTTAAAAACAAAAACACACTCCCCTACACAAGAAACTTTTGGGGCAACGGCAGAAAATCTAAAGACTTTTTTTAATTTTTTTTTTATCCACATTATTATTATCATTATTATCATTATTATTTTTCGTATTTACTTGGCCTAGTAAACTGACTCTAGAATGACCTTATATATCTGGACATTAATACCCTCTAGAACAACTAGGTGTCAGAGACTAGTTTCGCCCTAGAAAAACCAACCACTTGGGGGCGTCCTAGATATATCTTGGCCATGCGCTCATTCCTGTGCCAAAACAATAACACAAAAATGAAAAACAAAAAACAAAAAACTATATTGTATTCCATTACAATTAATAGTTAATATTAATATAAGCATTATCCTTTTTTTTTGTTTGTTTGTTTGTTTTACAACCAAAACATTTACATGTGAAGAGGTTCCTACTGGAGGACTAATACACTACATAGGGCATTATCATACAGGGCTCGCTAGCACCTACATATCTACATATATAAGAGCAGCAGCTTAATCTTATTCTACAATGACGAGTTACAGGTTAGAGGTGATGGGAGGGTAAATCATTCAAAAAAAAAAAGAAGAGGAAAAAAAAAATATTAATAATGTCTAAAACTAGGATTATCATTATCATCTCGTAGAGAGATGTGATTTATTTTTTTTTTGATATATATATATATATATATATATATATATATATATATATATATATATATATATATATATATATATATATACATATATATATTGATCCTTTTTCTTTTTTTTTTTTTTTGCTATATGAGGGAGGGGGCTTGCATTGCAAGAAGTCAAACCTAATCAAATGCAACAAACGCATATCCAAACCAAAATAAAAAATCATTTGCTAGTCTCTAGGTGGAAAAATTATGTGTAAAATGTAAACCAAAAACCAAATGAAAGATCACTAACAAAGCCAGTCATTAGTTTATAGTGTGCCTTACAACCTCTCTCTCTCTCTCTCTCTCTTTCTCTCTTTTTCTTTTAAGTTTGTCCTTCGGGTGGCTAACAGGACAGGAGGAGTCTATGTGGCCAGTTCTTACACGCAAAAAAAAAAAAGAAAAAACATTATGGAATGATAGGATGAACAAACACTTGTAACTGTGCAACTAACATACAGTAGTACACTGACGGAGAAAATATATTTTACATTTCTTCCAAGAGACCTCTCTCTTCTTGGCGTGATCTACGACTATGCTAAACGAGGAAATCGCTTCATTTATTCACGTATTCTTTTCCGCTTTTTCTTTTTATTGTCGATGTGATGTGTTCCTCTCTCTCTGCTCTACACGTCTTACCAAGTACTGACTTAAATACGTCGAAATGTATGGGAAGGAATCTGTCACTGTAGAGAGCAATTGCTGGACGCTGTACCGGAACAAGAGCTACTTTGATCGTAAGGAAAAAAAAAAGAAAAAGAAACTATTTCAGCCTTGTATGTAAAATAGATCCTTCAACGGTAATTATTATGTGAAACCCGACTGATATCTTTTTATCTCTTCTTCGGCGTCCCGAAGAAAAACAACGGCGGAAATCTAAACTCATTTCTCTAATGAAGTCAAAGGAGCGACATTGTTTGGCTCAGCGTAATACCAGCTTGACACTATAAGGTGTGTGACCAGCCCTCCCCCATGGGTGAAGTCTACTCTACCTCGAGGGTTTCTTAAGTCAACTTAACCCCGTGTCGTGTGGACTTCCTCACTCAAGGGGACAACAGTGTCAGTTGCAAACCCCGTGTTACATGTGTAACCCTGTGTCAGGTGTATTCCCGTGTCGATGTATCTCTTTATAAAGTGTACCCGTGTATGTACTACGTACATCCAGTGAACTTCCTGTGTGTTAAATAGGCTCCAGCGTGTTTGCCGTGGGCCATCTGTAACCCGGGTGTCTACAGCATAAACTCTTTTGTCATATGTATCCCAATTTTTAAGGTCATCCCTAAGTGTTCACATATCTCACGTGTTGATTGTGTATCTACACACAATCCTGGAGTGCTTTACGTGTGTGATTACTGAAGCTCCTGTGTTGCATGTACCGCCTGTGTGTGTTTGCTGTAGCCCTTGTGTTTCTCAGTGTACCTCCTCTGTGTGTGCATTCACTGTGGCCCTTGTGTTTCGAGTGTATCCCCTGCTGGCTGTGGGTGTTGTGTAAGTGTCAAGTGTGCTCTCTACTTGACCCAGCCGTAACCTCATTCAAGGCACTCCGTTCGGTTTAATACTTGTTCATCACAGAAATAAGGAAACAGTGAACTGGACGAGGGGACCCGCTGTTACGATTCGGCCTTCGATTTTAAACCTTAATTGTACAGCTTTCGTCTCTATGACTTCGACTCTTTTTTTTTTTCTCTTTTATCTTTTGGAATCTGATTCACATATCATTTCCTGACGGGTTACGGCAAGAGGAGGAGGGGGAAAAAAAAATTATTACTTCGAGTCGCATGTCTTATGGTTTAAAGTCGCCGGCAGAGTGGCTCATCAGTGGAAAATCGTCAAATGACAATGAAATATGGAGAACGGATCGTTGTCAACTTGAGCACATATTCTAGATGGTAACTTATGAGGTGAGGTTTGCAAACCGCCTTTGGAACAAGAAAGACCCACAGTCACTCTCTCTCTCTCTCTCTCTCTCTCTTCACCAGCGCGAGTGATGTTCCTCTTCCTCGTTCACTGGTGACGGGTTTGTCTCAACGAACCTGTGAAATTCAGTTCTCAATCTTCGCCCAACGGAGACGATCTGTCCCTCGGGGGGGAAATATATTCAACACACACACACACAAACACACAAAAGACTTCGTTCGCCTCAGGATAGTAAGTTGACATCTAGAATATGAGAGACTTACTTTGCTAACAAGTAACGGTATGAAGCTGAAATTCCGGAGCATCGGGAAAGTCAGTGGCTTTGGGGAGGAGGAGGAGGAGATGAGGAGGAGCAGGAGGACTGCTGCTTGCTGCGTGAAGGTGAGAGAGAGAGAGAGAGAGAGAGAGAGAGAGAGAGAGAGAGAGAGAGAGAGAGAGAGAGAGAGAGAGAGAGAGGACCTCAGGCTTCGCTGGCCCACAGCGCAAAGGGACAGCACATGACGTTGCGGCGGCCGCGAACGCCGAAGAGGTTTTCCTTTTTCCCTCTCCGAAGGAGGTCCTCCTCCTCCCTCGCCCGCCTCACGGGCTCGACCCTCCCGAGTAATCCAGAATGCTCCGGGATTCGTAGATTATATAGTAAGATCACAAAGGATATTGTAGCGAACACTCTGAAAGATGCACCATCTCTGATCTCGTTTTCGGTATTAAAGACTCTCACGTCCAATGGAATCGAAATCTTCCGTTTGGATAACTTCAAAAAAAAAAAAAAAAAAAGAAAAAAAGAAAAAAAAAACGTCAAATGCGATTTTTTTGTGAAGAAATGCTTTACCTTTATAAAGTGTCCTTTAAGAGAATCGCTCCCTCTCCTTCATATAGCTAAGATTAAGTTACTTAAATAAGGCGTGTGGCAGATGCAAGTCTGCAACACGCAGGAGTTAAGTGGATGGATCCTTTTAAACGTTAGGATGGTATCAGGTCTTATTCAGGAATCGGACCCCGCTCGGCCCGGCCATTCCGAATGTCCTCCCAGAAAAAAAAAAAAAAAAATAAGGGAACTTAAAATATATATTTATATATATAGTCTTAAAAAATAATATGGGACAATTGAGGAAATCCTTCGTAATATATATAATATATAAAAAAAAGGAAAGAAAACCAAAACAATATGTATCTCCCCAGGAAACCCCCCACCCCCACCCCCTGAAAAACAATTACGACCATAGAAAAATCTCAAAAAAAAAAATATTAGGGGGGGGAAATCGAAAACCATTGTAATAATTATTAACCTCACCCAGGGGACGAGGAACTACAGTTAGACTGGAGGCCGTTCCAAAACACCTAGATGTATATGTTTATATATATATATATATATACACATATATATACATACATATATAACCTTTACATATACATATATACATATACATATATAATTATAAATGAAGTTGCAGCAACAAGACTGGATAGGAAGTGTTCCTCATTGCACACAATAACTGACAGCCCTTTGGTGAAATGGTTTTTTTTTTTTTTTTAAAGACAAGACCCACGCAACATCTTCCGGGTGTATAGATATAAATGATGTTTATATATATATATATTCTTTGATCACCAGGACAACAACCACAATTTTCCATGGGGGGAGGGGGGGAGGGGGGTGGTCTAAGTTTGTGTTTTTTTTTTTATATAGATGCATTTTTTTTTGTTTTTTTTGTATTAACTGTCTTTAAATGCCAACAATAATCACAGAAGAAATCATTCATTTCTATCCTCGTGTTGCCTCAAATGAACGGTGGGAGATGAGAAGGGCACCACAGCATGTTCGAAAGGTCCATAGGGTTATATACAAGGCATTATGAGTTTCGACCCAAGCTGCCAGTGAGCGGGGTGATTCAGGTGTGCCCAACCAGGTTTAATGCAGGGTTCAAACCGATATATTCTCCCAAAGGAAACTTGCCATCTGGCAAAATCCCGACAATTCCTGAGAAAAGAAACAAGAGGAAAATCAAAATCTGGACCTACAACTCAGCACCTTCATATAACATCAATTATCTGGTTATAACAATATACATTGACTAAGATATTGAAGACTTTCCATTACAGCTACATTTATCGAAAAAAAAAATTTGAAGTGAATAAAAAAAAAAATATAATGATGGGTTGCAATACATACTGGCATACTGGTTCATGACACAAAAGAAAAAAAAAAATTAAAAGGTACTTTACTGTATATGAAAAAAAAATATATATACAAAGCTACGAATTATCATTATTATTATTCTTATCTTTTTTTTTTTCTCTCTCTCTCTCTCTATGTACCTTCAAAAATCAAGAGATCATTTGAGGTCACTCCTTTTAATTGTGAGGTCACACTTCGTAAGCTATCTTGCTGCTACAACTACCAACACAAGGCTACAAGGAAGGAAGGGTTTTACCAGAACCCAACACTCATACACCGTACGACGATATGGCGATGACTGAAAGGTCATATAAACCTTTTGAAAAAAAAAAAAGAAAAAAAAGAAAAGAAAAAGATAATGGCATTATCTTCATTTTTGCTGTTGTTGTGCTTTATCAAGAGACATTTAAAAATCATCACTTTAGGATGACCCTTTTTTTTAAGATGTGAAAAAAAGGGGAGGAAAAAAAAAGAGAGAAAAGTCAAGAACAGCATCCGGGGGGGAAAAAAACTTCAAAATCGTAAGAATGACCATTACAAGTGACCAGACAATTGGCTCGTCTTGGCTGTTGGCTTTTCAATTACTAAACGGGGGTTAACAAGTGGTTTAGCGACTGAAAAGTGATTCAGCCAAACTGCCCCTTTTTTCTTTTTAAGCTCAGTTCCCATATCGCCGAAAGGGTTAATAGCAAAAAAAAGAAAAAAAAAGAAAAGAAAGAATAGATAAAAATCAAAGTGGGAAACAAATAACAATAAAAAAAAGGAAACATTACTTCTAACGAGTGTTACATCAAAGAAAGTACAACTACGCAGGGGAACAAGAAGTGACAGTGTAGCCTACGTAAATACAGACCACCAAGTGATACCAACTAAGCCTACCAAATCCTACATTTGCAGTACTCTCGCCTACGCGCTGTAGCAGCTGCTGGGAGTTGGTTACACTGCTCGCACTGCAATGCTCTAAGGAGTGGACGGGGGGGAATGTGGAGGTGTGAGGGTAAGGAAAAGGGGGGAAAAAGAAGGGGTGAGGGGGTGTTTTTCTTTTTTGGGGGGTGGGAGGTGGGGGGAGTAAAACATGCATCAAAGCCAAAATATGTGTAAATGCGTCTTTCCACACGACATATTTGTAAATCGTCGTGGCTATTGTAAAAGATTCCAGAGTTGCTATGGTTTAGTAAATTATTTTTTTCTCTCAAAACTTTGTCAATATAGATCCTATGCTTTTGACTCAACAAGTGGGTGACGGCGTCCAAAAAAATTTTTTTTTTTTTTTGTTTGGTTTGAAAAGATTGCTACCATTCGTCCAAAAATGGACGAAAAAGGCTTTTTCTTTAAAAAAAAAAAAGAAAAAGAAAATTAGACTGAAATATATTCAAAAGATCCACCAAATTCGGCGAGCAGTGGATCCAGTGCCCCGTAAAATTTAAATACATTTAAAAAAAAAAAAAAATTTCGTCAAAATTGGAGCAATTTTGCTTTTTGAGTGTTAAACATGAGGATAAACAATTCAGGGTTGAAGCCATCCCCAGCTGAAGAGAAAGTTACAACTGCAAAGCATGCAGGTTATAAAGGCCCACATCAACCGGGTGTGGTAGGCACACCGCGGCAAGACCCGTGTTCAAATTACCTGCAGGATAAGGAAACCCGAAGCTTGGGTAACTGGCATAGCCGCGCCCTGCATAAGCGGCGTAAGCTGCTGCTTGGATACCTGGAAAGAAAACGGGAGGAGGCGGGTTACATCTCTTGCCTGTACAACAAAAGGAAGTGAAATAAAGCTATTATTTTTTTTTTTTTTAATGGGCCTTAAATCTAAAATTCACCTAAACTTAACACTTCTTTATTTTTTTTTTTCTTCTTCTCTCTCTCTGATGTACAGCGATGGCTACCACTGTGAAACTGCTGGTCTTTTACCTCTAGGTAAATGATACCTCATTGCGTGTGAATATATACTTTTTTTTAAAGGAAGTGAAGGCAGATTAAACTACCAGAAACAAATATGAAAACTATTCCTACTGGATAATAATAACTATGGCACTGATCATGCAAATTACAGTCCTAATAAAGACTTCATTAGCTTGGTACTGCGTTTACTTTAAAAAAGATTCTAATTTGGTTTGGCATGTAACAAAGCTTCAAAAATAACTAAGATACCCCTGGCAGCAGCCTGAGACTACGTTTTCTACAGCTCCTACAAGAGGCTACTAAATTTTTTGTTTTAGCAAAAAAATCACACTACTACAGATCAAAAAAAACTTTTATTTATTTTTTTCTTCTCTTTTTTTTTTGAGCGATTTAAGTTACTTTCCCTGATTGAAAACAGAAAACCAAAGTGAGATCAGAATGATCGTTAATTACGTGAAGTGTGGAGTTTTACAAACACGACAGTTTCAAGCTGGTGCCTGCGGTATTTTGGAGATATAAAATGAAATGAAAAAAAAAAAAAAAAACCAAGCCTCTCTCGAGCCTGTTCCCCTGCGCCAAAAATATATGTTCTGATTCTCTAATTCAAAACTGTGTTGACAAATACACCTTCAGTTGATATCAGCAATATAGTAAACTTCTTTTTTTTTGCCTCGAAATCTAATGACACTTTAAAATTTTATGAAAAAATTTATCTTAAATTTTCCGATTTTTAAATTTATTTTTCTAATGTTTTATACTCCCATGCTGACCATAAGAAAGGTCTATTGGTGACATTTTTCTTTTGAATACATATGTACATTTTTTCTTCTCCCACAACCGTGTATCTCTGTCATTGTTAAGCGACGTTAAGCGATTCCCATACAAAGCCCATCACAATTTTTAACTGCGCATGGACGATTATTTTTTTTCTCTCTCTCTCTCTCACGTGAGGCAGTGCCATATCCTACCAGTCGTGGCACCTCTGCGTGTCCGAGGCTCTGTTAAAGGTCATCCATACCAAAAACAGCAGTTCCTAGTCTCGGGCGGAGGGTAACGCTACATACCCTCCAGTAGGGAATACACAAGATTACTGTTCATGGTCACATTTCTTTCTTGAACTCCAACTGGGGACTCGTGTGGTCAGTGTATATGTGTGACTGTGTCGATCTTTTTTTAACATACCTTCCTGTGTGTTTGTGTGTGTGTGTGTGTGCGTGTGTGTGTGGGTGTGTGTGTGTGTGATTTTTCTATGTATTTCCCTCTACTAACTGCTCCCGTGTGTTTCTGTCTTCCTATAGAACTCGTAAAACTTCCTCGATCTTTCTTCCTTTAAAGACATCACTCTGTGTCTATGTACAATCAATTTTGTATAGAAGTGTGCAATGGAAATGTACTTACAATAACTGAGAAGTGTGCACTTGCCCTGTAAAAGCTTGTTTACCTGTAATAAAGTGAACATTTGTGTACATGTATTAAGACTGTTTGTTAATGGTTGGTAAAGTTGTCTGCATCATCCTGTTTGCTTCTCAAAGAAAAAGGCTATCAGTAACACAGTACTTACAAAAATCCTCGACGCGATTTTTTTTTTCTCACTAAATCAAAGTTATGATTGGCACCTCGACAACACTGAACTTATGCTGCATTGTTATACATTTAAGCATTAAGTTAATCTAAAATTTTTCTTTTGGCTATTTTGCATGTTTTGTATACGTCTCCAGTCGTCTGGCTGGAAGTTTCCCCAAAATACATTTCATTAAAGTCTTATACATAATAAACTCATTCTTAAGATTTCAAGTCACATTGAAGTGAATTATTCTAAAGTGATACACAGTTATGTTCTCACACTCAGGGTGATAACCTAGCCTCACGGGAGCCTATACCATTCCAGAGGTGCGGGCGTTCAACAACACATGTATATATCATCGTAATCGTTTGTGTTTGGCGATCGTAATAACCCTAATATCGAACATATGTAAATGAGCATATACAAATAAGGTGGGCATTTCTAATCACTATACCAATGGAACAATAAATATATATATATGGTGCCAATATTAGTTCCCCATATTAATCCATCTTTCTCAAACTTTCATGAAACAGATCACCTTTCCTGAAGAATAGAATTACACATCGAACTCTCTTTCTTTTCTTCTTTCTTTCTTTATTCTTCAAGATATATATATATATATTTTTTTTGAAGTGACACACGGAAAAGGTCACGGTGGAATGGGTCGTGGGTAAACATGGTTACACCGAGTACTGACAGCGTATACAGTGTGGAGAAAGGGCCAGCATGGGGTGGGGTAGTTGGTGGGTGGGTGGATTCAGGAGTGGTTCTATATAATATATATATATAAAAAAAAAAAAGAAAAGGCGCACTTCGGGGTCAAGCTCGAGTATGGAGGCACCAGGAGACACTACACGAGGGGTCCACCAAAATGGAAAAGAAAGAGTTTCAGGGATGATGTACACTATGCATGGAAGGGGGTGTGGAGCACAAGTGGAGGAGGCACTAACAGGGCTCCACTCCTGCTCCACACAGGTGGCGTCAGAAGTTCCTCTACGCCGATATGATATGTGGAACTTGCAACAAATGGCTTTGGGGGAAAAAAATTTATATTTCGTCTTTTTTTTTCTAAAGGGTAAAAGGGAATTTCTACCACATTTTACACTTTATATATAATTTTTTGGTACAGTCTTTTGTGCACTGAACATTAGCATCTATGGGAGATTCGAGGGGTGGTGGGTGGGTAGGTGGGTTTCCCATTCATTTTTTTTTTTTGGAGGGTAAATAAGACTATGGGTTAAGTCCTCGTGTAGTGTGACCCTGGTTGGCTACTGTAGCAACAAGAATAATACATACCATCAGGGAGAGCTCCCAGCGACCAAACTAGATCTAGAACATTTGAGAGGAAAGAGAAAAAGAACTTCATCAGACACCTTGTCATGAAGGCATTCAATATGAGTTGACAATTGTGATTTGCAATTGAAAACTAGACACAAAAAGGTTTGGATGCCTCAAAATTAGTTGAAATCTACTGGCATTAAGGACTAACCCACTCTTGGGAGGGATGCATGAGGTCTTCCAAGACTGAATTATTATTAAAAAAAAGTCCAACAGGGACAACTAAGACATTCTCACTAAGAAATATGCTATAGACCCGTAATTGGTCACTGGGAGCTTGTGCCAAGCTTGCTATGCCGCTCACCAGCCAAACGCATTTGAGAATAAGACTTTTACAGAGTGTCGGGCCGGCCAGACACCAGGTGCTTATGTTTTCTGATCTCCACCTTGACAAGCCGGTGTTGCCTGTACCCCAACGTGTCCCTGGCTACGGAGGGGGGTACAGCGGTACACACAGATACATAAAAAAAAGAAGGAAGGAAGGAAGAGGAGAGATACAGAGAGAGAGAGAGAGAGAGAGAGAGAGAGAGAGAGAGAGAGAGAGAGAGAGAGAGAGAGAGAGAGAGAGAGAGAGAGAGAGAGAGAGAGAGCAGAGCAGAGCCGCCTACGAGACAAAGTCACCTGGTTAAAAATGATCAGTTCATTCTGAAGTAAAAAAAAAAAAAAAAAGCACAGGACTTTCTCGAGTTCTGTCTTCTTTTTTTTTTTTTTCGTTTCTTCCTCAGGGAAAGAAAACAGTTGACGATCTGATGGTGCTACTCTTTTCTAAAAGGTCTATGTCGGCTCTACTAGCTAATTAAGACTACTCTAGAAAGGGGCTAGTGCTAGATAAAGACAAACAGTAAAAGTACGTTCAAAATTTTGTTTATTCTATCAACAGTTATAATACAAGGCTTGATGCCTATGGTAAACTAGTATATATATATACTATCATTGGCACATGACATTACTCAAAGATTTCAAAGGCCTCTTTAATGGAATTTCAGGATAACTAAAAACCCTGTCATTTGGTACCAATTAATGTACTAAGTAAGAAAAAAAAAATATATTAAATCACATAGGCCATTCAAGAAAAGCCTTGTAAGTTCATTGTCTCCTATACGCTCTTAATCATATGATGAAGGCGCGGCCCCACTCCATAGATACGAGACGATAGCAATGGTAATTCACAGCTAAGGTTATTTATGACTTGCAGGAAAATTACAAATGGACCCATGTCGTACAAAGACGAAACAGTTTTTAAAATGTGAACAGCAGGCACGGGCATGTGGTTTGTCAAACTCGTCTTTAAAACTCTCTTTATATATATATATATATATATATATATATATATATATATATATATATATATATATATATATACATATATATATATATATATATATATATATATATATATATATATACATATATATATATATATACATATATATATATATATATATATATATATATATATATATATATATATATATATATATATATATATATATACAAATCCATGATGTCCGCTTTCTCGCTTGGATTTGACAATCGACTCATCCGCCTTAATACCACTAGAGCTGTTTAGCATGTTCATCCTTAAAATCTAGTTCTAATCTATCTTAATACTCTCTAGAATCGTAAAGATCTAGCATTCCCATATCGGCCATGCCTCTTACCCTACTAAACCACAACCAAAAAAAATGATATATATATAAATTGAAAAAAAAAAAAGAAAGAAAAGTAACATTACAAAATTATATATATATATATTTTACCTCGATTCTTCTTTTTTTTATCTTTATATATATATATATATATATATACATATATATATATATATATACGTTCACCGCCCATGCGCAATAGTGGCCGAGAGGACCCCCCCCCCCACAAAATACTACTAATAGAAAATGGGTGCGCGCTGAATCTCTCTCTCTCTCACACACACACACACAATCTTTGTAAACACGATATGTTAAAATCAGATGGGAGAGAGAGTGTCTGTCTCTAGGAACTCTAAGAGAGATGACTCATTCTTACTTATCTAAGAACTACTTAAAAAAAAAAAATTAAAAAAGAAGAAAAGGAGTGGATTCCCTCCCTCCCTCCCCCGTCGCCCCCGCCCTACCACTTTTTTCTTTTTTTTCTTTCTTTGATTACATCGGCCGTGAAAACCTATGGAGTTCGTTTTTTTTATTATTTAGTCTGGGGGAATAATAAATTATTGAGCAGAATAATCGCCTCTCAACGCGGGAAGAAAAAAAAAAATATCACCAGTTGTGATATCCTGCGGCACCTTGCAACTCCTCCAGCCGGCAGCGACGCGCGCGGCACCCATCCAACACAGGCGGCGCTTCCCTCCCCATGCGGCATGCAAGCATGACGCCACTGTGTCATGGTTAGAAAAAAAAAGAGAGAGCCCATTGGTAATGGTTGGAAAGAAGGCGTATATATATATATATATATATATATATATATATATATATATATATATATATATATATATATATATATATATATATCACACCCTGGCGTAGCTGACGCGCTCTCACACAGCCAAAGGAATTCCAAGGTACAGCCAATATAGTATATGACCCCTCCCTCCCCTCTTTTTCTTCCCCTGCGCCCCAAACCACGCCATGTGGTATTACCGCCTAAGTTTTGTGATGCAGAAACAAACGTTCTACCGCGAAAGGAAAAAGAAAAATATATATATATTCATTTAAAGACCCTATGTTATGATAAGGTTTCCTACCATGTATTTGGTGAGGCGTCTACCATGTATTGACTGGTCGCTACCACTTTTTTGGTTTATTTTTGGTCGCTACCGAATACAGTGTCCACTGGACTGTACTGATGGGTGGCTACCAGTATATATACCCTACCGGAAAACAAGCTGTATTATGTTGCCACTACAATCCCCTAAGTTCGTTTATCATCTAGTTTGTATAAAAGTATAAAATATCTGATCTAGCGATAATAGTATGTAAGGACCCCCTCTGCTGCACCTACTCGTATAACGTACCGTAACTTCTGACTCTACCTTTTTTTTATTCATTTTTGTTTAAAACTAGCAAAGGGGTTTTTGTTTTTGATCACGTTTAAAAGGTTGATTCAACATAATTCACTGACCTCTTGCTTCAAACCCCATCTGTGAGCCGCACTCCAATGATGAACACAATCTCCCGTCAATTGCATAGACGTATATTTAACAAGATGGCAGTTTCTCAAACGGTTTATCTTTGGATTCGGATGCTGTGTGGTTTGATTTTATAGCGTTTTGATCGCATGGTTAGGTTAGGATTGCCTTGCTCGTCAGAACAGTCAAAAGAATACATATACAGTACTGGTTATCTAAGAAAGCAAAAAAGTTTTACATCTTTTTATCTCCTTTTTGTGAGTTTTTTTTTTTTTTACGGCTTCTATTGCGAATTTGATTTGAGTTTAATGAACTGGATAAATGAATAGATACTCTGAAAAGTGCGCTAAATAGGAAAATTAGGTGTGCCTGAGTGGATGTCCCTGATAAATCATTTAATTACATGATCTGCTCTTCAGGTATAATTGTCAGAACCCATCTGCTGATTCTTATGGCTCTTCACTGAGATGAAGCCTTAGTTATGTATGTATACTCAAATTCTACTTTTTATATACTCAAATTTATATTAAAAACTACGATAAAAAATGTTTATACGATTCAAAGGACACTTGCAATACTTTATTTCTAACTAGAGAGTTCTCAAGGGTTATTGATGTACGGAGAGGCAGAGAGCCACGGGGACTCTGAGACCAACTGACCATACGCCAAGAATAATAATAATAATAATGTCTTGAACTGAAACCAAAAAGGTGAAAGTTAAGGTACCACAGGTTTGAGTAAATATATAGAGAGCGCTAATCTACAGTAATCTTCTATAGTCTGTGTTACAACTATGGAGAGGGGGCGCGGTTATAGCCAAAAGCAAAACACAAAAATAAATAAACAAATAATAATATATATATATATATAAAAAAAAAACCAACAACAACAACATATAGAAGACAATGTGAGCGTACAGAAAAAATAACACCAGACCAGTAACATAGCTGTACACTATTACCAAGATGATCGAGTTGAGTGGAAAACTGTGCATATACTGTCATCACAGCTTACCCCAACCCGACCAGGTAAGGGGTTAAGTATACGCAGGTTTTTTTTTGTTTTTTTAAAAGTATATACGACTCTCCTATACTGGTATCCAAACCTTTTTATGCAGGACATGTAAGTGGCTACGTAGGTACAAATGGCCTCGTAGGTACGTGGTTTTTTTTTTTTTTTAAGTAAGTACTAGGGCCTAATTCAGTAACTCGGTCCACGTAAATACATGGCCTTTTACTCTTTGATCCTTTTTTTTTTTTTTTAAGTACCGTGGTATAAGGAAGTACCATGACCCGTGTAGGTCCGTGGCAGAGCGGAGTACTGTTGCCCTATAGGGGAGTGGCCCTGGCCACGCAAGGCCACGCAAAACGATGGCTACACGAGATCTGCGTGCCAGCGTGGAGAGTGCCACTGCCCAACTTATGTGGGTGCCGTTACGTCTATATGGGGTGGTGGGTGGTAGAAGGTGGGGAGGAAGAGGCTGGGTTGGGTGTAGTGTTTTTTCCTTTTGAGTGGGTGTGGCACTGAGCCACGGGGGTCTGCTGTGTGTCACACCGTCACTCGTCCTCAATCTACTGACGCCGTCGCAAGGCCCTACTGTCAGGACGAAGACACCGTGCCACACACACACACACGCTGACACCGAGCACACGATGCTGACACTGTGCCAGATGCCAACACCGTGCCGGAGCCTGGCACCGCACCAACACCGCCGACACAGTGAACCGCTGTGACACCGAGCCAGACCCCCTGGCACCCGTGGCAGGCCCCTTGACATGCCACCAGACACCGGCAAAGGTGCCAGACGTCAGGGCTCGTGTCAAGTGCCAATACGGTGCCAGGTCTCGCTCCTGTGCCAGCCAACATAATGGCACACATCGACAAGGCTCTAAAATAAATAGTTGTCAAATAGAGACTATGCCAGACCATGCAGTGTCACACGTCAAGACTGTGCCAGACGCTAATGGGGGGGGTGGGTGTGGTGGTGTGCCAGATAATACAGTGTCATAACGTCAAGACAGTGCCAGATATCGACAGCGTGCCAGACAACATGCGTCATCCGTTGACGGTGCCTGATGCCCAGGGGTCAACACGCCAGTGTGCCATACGTCGACAGTGCCAGACGCATCGCACACAATGTCGCACGCCAAAGCGCAAGACGTCAAGGAGATGTCGCACGCCGAGGCACTGCCAGACGTCCGGACGGCGTCGTCGGAGGAGGAAAGCAAGTGCCGAGTGTGAACACAGTGCCAAGTGCCAGCAGTGCCACAACAGGAACAAGGGGTGAACGGCCACACATAAGAACCAACAAGTTCTACGCAAAGGACCACGTTTCGGGACAGGAGAGCAGAACAGAGCTATGAACTATCTACATCCATACAGAAGTATCACTTTCAATATTATTATTATTATTATTATTATTATTATTATTATTATTATTATAGCAGCAATGTTCCTTATCACTTAATGATGTACTTCACAAGAACTTCACCACTGAACTTGACAACAAAGGGGAAGACAAGACATCTAAGCTTTGACATTGAAGTGAATATTGAATCTCTCATTTGCATAGACACTGGAAAGAAGTGAATGATAATATTTGGAAATCATTTAATAATATATGTGTGTTCATTATTTACTTGCACAAAACTAATACAGAGAAAGCCCTAACACATCCTGACCCAGTTGGGCGAGGGAACCACATTGCAACGACCGTTCAGTTAAGAAATATAAAATAATTAAAAAAAAATATATATATTCACGTCCAGCCTTCCCATACTTGAAATGGTCGTGTAAACACTGCCTGGAACCATGGGGGCAAACCACGAGAAAGTGATTTGGTCGGGAGGCCCTTCTGCCTTGTGGTTTAAGAGGGAGAGGGATGAGGAGGAGTTGGGCGGGGAGGGTGTGTGTTCTGGGGTAGAGAGAGAGAGAGAGAGAGAGAGAGAGAGAGAGAGAGAGAGAGAGAGAGAGAGAGAGAGAGAGAGAGAGAGGAATGAGGTGTGTTTGTGTGTGTGTGTGTGTGTGTGTGTGTGTGTGTGTGTGTGTGTGTGTGTGTGTGTGTGTGTAGGAGTAGAAGAGGAGGTGAAGGGCCTCCCGAGCCGAGCTGTGTGGCTGCTGTACAGAAAAAAAAATTATTAGGATTCCTCTCCAACAACACCAACTTGTGTGCAACTCAAACTTTACTTGGTTAGTGAAGGAAACTACTCAATACTGAAATGTTAATATATATATATATATATAAATATATAATGAATAGAGACTAGCAGTAAAGGAAGTCATTACCCCAAAAAAAAACTATTAATAATCATAGGGTGATAAGCGGTGACTAGAAAAAATAAAGATATACTGATGATGTCAAATAAAAAAAAAAAGAAAAAAAAAACAAACACACACACACACACACACTGAAGTTAACGTAGGGATGTGTGAGTGGCTTCAGCTGGCCTCGGTTGGGTACTGAAGTTATTTGGTGTAATCTTTGGCCTGTCAGGTACCGATACCGGGGGGAGGGAGGGGGGGGGGAGGGGAAAGGCGGCGCGGCCAGGCCCTCGCCTGCCGAGGTACCAGAGGGGAATACCCCCCTTTGCAGTGGGAGGAGGAGGAGGAGGAAGAGGAGGAGGAGGAGGAGGAGGAGGAGGAGGAGGAGGAGGGAGGGAAGGAGGGAGGGGAGAGAGAGAGAGATAGAGGAAAGGGAGAGGTGGTGGACAGTGGGTGGAGGAGGGGAAAATGATATATGACAGCTAGACAAAGTGTGAAGGTCTTGACCGTGCCGTAGGCTCCGCCCGTGGAACATCGAACGTCGTGATTTTATATATATATATACATATATACATACATACATACATATATATACATATATATATATATATATATATATATATATATATATATATATATATATATATATATATATATACACACACACACACACACGTCCCCGTTCGCCTGTGGGTGTGTGGCCCGCGGCGAGGGAGGAAGAGGAGGAGGAGGGAAGGAGTGTGTGGGGGAGGTTAAAAAAAAATAAGGGGGATGGGGGGGGGGGGTAACCCGCTCTCACCACCCAAGTAAAGTTTGTGTCACGCGCAAGCTTGGCTGGGCAGCTATGGTAGGCTAAACGCTAGTGAGGCGGGGCGGCCTGCCCGGGGGGCCCGGCCTGGCCAAGCCCCCGGGCAGCTCGTCCGCCTCCACCCATCATCATTATTGCTGGGGGGGAGGGGGGAGGGGCCCCGTGGCCAGCGGCGGGTGCTGCTGCTTCTCCTGCTGCTGCTGCTTGTGCGCCTACTCCCACGGTCCGCGGCGCCCCGGGGCCCAGGCGCCGGGGGACGTGGGCGTGGGCGCTCAGAGGCCCACGGGGATGGGGTAGGTCGGCACGGTGAGGCCTTGCATGCCCAGCAGGTTGGACACGGAGTAGCCCAGAGAGTTAGTGGTGGTGGTGGCGGCCGGTTGCGTAGTGAAGGCCACTCGCTTGCAGCCGCTCATGTCCATGGCGTTGGCGGCGCCCACGCCCGCGTCCAACCCGTACATGGCGCCGTAGCCAGGCAGGCCTGTGGCCAGGTGGCCCGACACCATCCCGCTCGCCGCCGCTGCCGCCGCGCTCACCGAGGCCAGCCCGCCCAGGGACGCGGGCGTCACCTGCGACAGGCTGGTCAGCGGCACCTGGCTGGATGCGGCAGCGGCGGCTGCGGCAGCGGCGGGGAGGGAGTAGGGCGCGTAGCGGTAGGTGGCGAGTGGCGGGACGGGCGACACCATCACCAACTCACCGTAGCCGCCGCGCCCTCCGCCTCGTCCGCGACCGACGCTCGTCGGCAGCATCACCTCCTTAGGCTGCGCCTTCTTGCACTCCACCTGCAGACACACCAAGCTGTTACTACCCGCTCCTGCCACCGCCGCCACTGTGTTACAGGGACACACTAACCGTGGGGGGTGAACAAGGACATACAGAACACACTAATCACATGGTTACAGGGACATATTGGGACACACTGCTGACCCCCGGGGGTTACGTGGCACACCAACCATAGGGTTACAGTGACATACAGTCCACACATACACACAAACACACATACCCCACGTGGTCACACACTGCTTCAGACATACTTGGTCACAACAGTGCTGTACCAACATACGGGGACTCACCATACTGTTAACGAAGACAAATAACAAAAGTAACTGAAAAGGTCATACAAGCCACACCCACCTTCCTTTGGGAAATGTGGTGGGGGGTTGGGGGCCACATTATGTGAGACAACAGTGTCCATATATACCTATACACGACATGAAAACCGATATATATATATATATATATATATATATATATATATATATATATATATATATATATAAACTGATAACACTAATAAACGGATCCTTAACCTAGGAAAAAGTAACACGTTACCCGTCTGACCAGAAACATCACCACATTACCTGATGACGCACCACGTCTCTCTCATTTTCTTTTTCTAGGGTAATCAGGACACACATTAGTAAGGTAATTAAGACACTCACTGGATAATTAGGGTACACATTACTAAGGAAATAAGGACAATACTAGGGTAACCAGGACACACGTTACCATGGTAATCATGGTACACGTTACAAGGGTAATGAGGACACACATAAATAGGGTAATCAGGACACATTACTAGGGTAATTAGGACACGTACTAAAAGGTTACCTGGGACAAACATTACTAAGGTAATTAAGACACACATTACTAAGGTAATCAGGACAAACACTATTAGGGTAATTAGAACACACATTACTAGAGTAATCAGGACACATATTACTAGGGTAATTAAGGTACATATTACTAAGGAAATGAGGGCAAGAAGGACACAGCTATGATCGTAGGACATATGAAACATTGAACTAAGGCACAATTCTGGCCTTCCATGCATTCTCTTTGCTAACACACACACACACACACACACACACGAAACAAAGAGGAAGACCTTTCAATGGGAAAAAATGCATAAATAAATCATAAATGGTAGTAAATGTAAACACAGAAATAGTACAAAAAAAAAAGGTAGGTGATGTAAACACGTTACAATAATATCAAAGGAAATTACCCCCCCACGTAACGAGAGAACCACGTCATTCATCTCAACTAGGGTTTCCACACTCACGCCACGACCGATGGAGTCAGTATATCCAAACACACAACCCATCAGACAACATCCATTCTTAATGTTTATACACAGACACAGACACAGACACACACACACACACACACACACACACACACACACGCAAACACACTGAAGGCTTTACAGCCGATTAGTAAAAAACTTCCAAATGGGTATTTGTATAACGTCAACATGTAAATATCTCAAGAAAGCACTCCTCCCTCCCCCTTCAAAAAAGCACTCCTCCTCTCCCTTCAATAAAAAGCACTCCTCCCTCCCCATTCAAGAAAGCACTCCTCCCCTTCCTTCAAGAAAGCACTCCACCGCTCCCTTCAAAAAAGCACTCCTCCTCTCCCTTCAAGAAAGCACTCCTCCCCTCCCCTTCAAGAAAGCACTCCTCCCCTCCCTTCAAGAAAGCACTCCTCCCATCCCCTTCAAGAAAGCACTCCTCCCATCCCTTCAAGAAAGCACTCCTCCCCTCCCTTCAAGAAAGCACTCCACCGCTCCCTTCAAAAAAGCACTCCTCCTCTCCCTTCAAAAAAGCACTCCTCCTCTCCCTTCAAGAAAGCACTCTTCCCATCCCTTCAAGAAAGCACTCCTCCCCTCCCTTCAAGAAAGCACTCCTCCCCTCCCTTCAAGAAAGCACTCCTCCCATCCCTTCAAGAAAGCACTCCTCCCATCCCTTCAAGAAAGCACTCCTCCCCTCCCTTCAAGAAAGCACTCCTCCCATCCCCTTCAAGAAAGCACTCCTCCCCTCCCTTCAAGAAAGCACTCCTCCCATCCCTTCAAGAAAGCACTCCTCCCATCCCTTCAAGAAAGCACTTCTCCCCTCCCTTCAAGAAAGCACTGATATTACTTGAAAAGCTACGAAATCACTGTGATGTGGGCGGGTACGACAGTAATGCCACAGTTACCTTAAGGTAACCCCCGTGAGTAACACCCACCTCCACCTCACCAAACGAACCTGATACACCGTCTGGTTCAAGTCGGGCTGACGCACAGCCCCCGCTGGAGTAGCGGCGTAGGTCCCGAGTGGCCGAGAATCGCTCAGGATGAGGAGAAGGGAGGGGATGGAAGGGAGCAATCTACGGTGCGGTCTAATGCAAACATCTTTTAAAAGGATTAGGAGCCAGCAGGAGTACCGTCAGACGAGAGGGATGGTGGCTTGCTAGGCCAAAGACGAAGAGCGAGGCTCCTCAAGATGTCGTCGACGCTGGGAGACCTCCTCAAGGAGGAGCTCTGCCCGACTCTGGGAGACCTCCTCAAGGAGGAGCTCTGCCAGACGCTGGGAGACCTCCTCAAGGAGGAGCTCTACCAGACGCTGGGAGACCTCCTCAAGGAGGTGCTCTGCCCGACGCTGGGAGACCTGAAGGAGGAGCTCTGCCGTCGATCGATATTCCTCATCGCCAATCAACGATGCTTGGCCCGATCTTACGTTACACAGAAGGGAATGGAGCTGGGGGTTGGTGTTGATCGGTGGGCTGCCCCGCGGCCTTACGGCAAACTCGAGGGCAATGGTCGAAGGCAAGACGTGGGGACAGAGGGGCGCGCCCCTCGTCCGTTTAAGACAGACGCAGACTTGTTATGCTTGCTTGTGTTATCCACGGCCGCGAACACTATTTCCATACCGTTGGTAGAAGGAAGGAATTACGTCCACTCTTTTTTTCTCTCTCTCTATGATTCTCATCAATCTAACGAACCACTGATAGCGACGTGATGGGGTGGTTATGATAAGCACAGAGATAACCCCGCCATCATCCCCAACTTGGAAGCCACGTCGAAATGATTTAGAAGTGCTGGGGGGGGGGGGGGGGGATTACTTACGGTCGTGTCACATCATTAATGAATCAAGTTCATAATTCTTTTTACCTTCCCTCCCTCCCTCCTCCCAGCCAGTTGGCAACCACTACCAGATCTCCCTCCCTCCATCCCTACCTACTTCTCCACTGCCTCCCTCTCACGTCCTGGGCAGTGCCTACCTCTCCTTCCCTCGACATTCCTCCCCTCCTCCCATGACCCTCATGGCCCTTGAAGGGCGTTCCTCTCTCCCCCTCATCCAGCAACCCTCCCCAATAATCCTCCTCCCCACGGCGCGCACATATCCTTCGCTGAAGGACTCTCCTCTCCTAACCTCACGGGCGCGGGGGGGCGCGGGGCCCTTTGGTGATCAGCCAATCTCCCTAATCCCACTCATTTAGGGCGTATTGTGAATCCCTTGATGGGGCCCCTCATCAATCACCCGGCCAGCCAATACCTCCACTCAAGATCAATTGCTGGACCGAAGACCCTCACCCACTCCCTACCTCTTTATCTCTCCTTATCCTCCCTTCCTCTCTCCCTCTGTAACGCTTCCCTCCCCCTCCCATCAAAATACTTCCATTCCTCCTCTTATAATACTTCCTTCCCTCTTCTTAAAAGACCTCTCTCTCTCTCTCTCTCTCTCTCTCTCTCTCTCTCTCTCTCTCTCTCTCTCTCTCTCTCTCTCTCTCTCTTTCTCTCTCTCTCTCTCTCTCTCTCTCCCTCTCTTCCCTTTACGATACCGCGCCTTATCCTCTCTTCGGGTGATTCCACTACCTATACTTCGTACCGTTGTACCGCACCCTGGTACCGCCAACGGCGAACAGATCACCGGAAGACGCGAACAGAGAATAAACAGGAGGGCGTCGCGGGTGAGACCCAGCGAGAACCTCGCGTTACGCATGACGTGCGAAGGTATTTTCGCGGCTCAACAGATGACTGGAACAGACTTGGGGGGGCGGTGTGGCGAAAATGTGGCTGTGGACAGCGAACGAGAAGTTCAAAAACGATGATCGTACAAGAGATGGAGAGAGAGAGAGAGAGAGAGAGAGAGAGAGAGAGAGAGAGAGAGAGAGAGAGAGAGAGAGAGAGAGAGAGGTAACCCCCGGCCGACACGACTCAGATCTTTATCTAAAACACACAATACGACTCAGATCTTTATCTAAAACACACAATACGACTCAGATCTTTATCTAAAACACACAATACGACTCAGATCTTTATCTAAAACACACAATACGACTCAGATCTTTATCTAAAACACACAATACGACTCAGATCTTTATCTAAAACACAATACGACTCAGATCTTTATCTAAAACACAATACGACTCAGATCTTTATCTAAAACACACAATACGACTCAGATCTTTATCTAAAACACAATACGACTCAGATCTTTATCTAAAACACACAATACGACTCAGATCTTTATCTAAAACACACAATACGACTCAGATCTTATCTAAAACACACAATACGACTCAGATCTTTATCTAAAACACACAATACGACTCAGATCTTTATCTAAAACACACAATACGACTCAGATCTTTATCTAAAACACACAATACGACTCAGATCTTATCTAAAACACACAATACGATCAGATCTTTATCTAAAACACACAATACGACTCAGATCTTTATCTAAAACACACAATACGACTCAGATCTTTATCTAAAACACACAATACGATCAGATCTTTATCTAAAACACAATACGACTCAGATCTTTATCTAAAACACAATACGACTCAGATCTTTATCTAAAACACACAATACGATCAGATCTTTATCTAAAACACAATACGACTCAGATCTTTATCTAAAACACAATACGACTCAGATCTTTATCTAAAACACACAATACGACTCAGATCTTTATCTAAAACACAATACGACTCAGATCTTTATCTAAAACACAATACGACTCAGATCTTTATCTAAAACACAATACGACTCAGATCTTTATCTAAAACACAATACGACTCAGATCTTTATCTAAAACACAATACGACTCAGATCTTTATCTAAAACACACAATACGACTCAGATCTTTATCTAAAACACACAATACGACTCAGATCTTATCTAAAACACACAATACGACTCAGATCTTTATCTAAAACACAATACGACTCAGATCTTTATCTAAAACACACAATACGATCAGATCTTTATCTAAAACACACAATACGACTCAGATCTTTATCTAAAACACAATACGACTCAGATCTTTATCTAAAACACAATACGACTCAGATCTTTATCTAAAACACACAATACGACTCAGATCTTTATCTAAAACACAATACGACTCAGATCTTTATCTAAAACACAATACGACTCAGATCTTTATCTAAAACACACAATACGACTCAGATCTTTATCTTAAAACACACAATACGATCAGATCTTTATCTAAAACACACAATACGACTCAGATCTTTATCTAAAACACACAATACGATCAGATCTTTATCTAAAACACAATACGACTCAGATCTTTATCTAAAACACACAATACGACTCAGATCTTTATCTAAAACACAATACGACTCAGATCTTTATCTAAAACACACAATACGACTCAGATCTTATCTAAAACACACAATACGACTCAGATCTTTATCTAAAACACAATACGACTCAGATCTTTATCTAAAACACAATACGACTCAGATCTTTATCTAAAACACAATACGACTCAGATCTTTATCTAAAACACAATACGACACAGATCTTTATCTAAAACACACAATACGACTCAGATCTTTATCTAAAACACACAATACGACTCAGATCTTTATCTAAAACACACAATACGACTCAGATCTTTATCTAAAATACACAACACGACTCAGATCTTTATCTAAAATACACAATACGACTCAGATCTTTATCTAAAACACACAATACGACTCAGATCTTTATCTAAAACACACAATACGACTCAGATCTTTATCTAAAACACACAATACGACTCAGATCTTTATCTAAAACACACAATACGACTCAGATCTTTATCTAAAACACACAATACGACTCAGATCTTTATCTAAAACACACAATACGACTCAGATCTTTATCTAAAACACACAATACGACTCTGATCTTTATCTAAAACACACAATACGACTCAGATCTTTATCTAAAACACACAATACGACTCAGATCTTTATCTAAAACACACAATACGACTCAGATCTTTATCTAAAACACACAATACGACTCAGATCTTTATCTAAAACACACAATACGACTCAGATCTTTATCTAAAACACACAATACGACTCAGATCTTTATCTAAAACATACAATACGACTCAGATCTTTATCTAAAACACACAATACGACTCAGATCTTTATCTAAAACACACAATACGACTCAGATCTTTATCTAAAACACACAATACGACTCAGATCTTTATCTAAAACACACAATACGACTCAGATCTTTATCTAAAACACACAATACGACTCAGATCTTTATCTAAAACACACAATACGACTCAGATCTTTATCTGAAGATAGTATCACCAGGTTATCCATCATACAATTCACTACTGATCTATACACCTCGAAATATACACTTTATACTCGCTCTACGTCCTGAAATATACACTTTACGCTCGCTCTACGTCTTGAAAAATACACTTTACACTCGCTCTATGTCCTGAAATATACACCTTGCACTCGCTCTACGTCTTGAAATATACACCTCACACTCGCTCTACGTCCTGAAATACACACTTTACACTCGCTCTACGTCTTGAAATACACACTTTACACTCGCCCTACGTCCTGAAACATACACACCTTACGCTCGCCCTAAACTCCACCTCCCCACACCTTAGAATCTCAATCTAAGGACTCTAAAGCACCAATACACCCACAGACTGACTCGAACAGCTCCCGCCTCCTTGTCAACGCCCGAATACAGGTGACACAAACGGGTACACGTTCGCAAAAGTCCCGAGATGGTGGCTGCAATCCCTTACGACGTAGGTCCAGCTACTTCGGAGAGACTTCCGTCTGCTGTTGGCAGATGTTTTCCTCATCTGTACGCAGATGATCCCCTTAAAGCCACAAGGCTTGATCACTTCAGCTATACATTTCATTCTCTCACGAGGACAACGTATGATTCCCTCAGCTCTGACGTGTTCATTCCTTCAGCTGTACTCCGTTAAATCCCCCTCCCCTAACCTACGCTACGCAAAATCTCCCCCAAACTACAATCCCGTTTAATCCTAGAGCCAAACTCGCGATAAATCCCCTAGGGAAAGCACCCCTTTATATCACTGAACCACACTATGCTAAATCCCTGGGCAACAAAATCCCGTTAAATCCATAAGCCACAGGCTGCTAAAATCCCTAATCCACACTACTTCTAATCCGTCGTTAATTAGTGAAAACCGAACACCGTCGAATCCCTAATCCACACTCCGTTGCATTTCCCAAGTCGTAACGCTTCTAATCCCTCGGTCACACGTAAGTAAATCCCTAAGCCACACACGAACGAGACCTAACTACACGCACACGAACGCCAGCCTCATCACAGGTGTGTGTGTATATATATATATATATATATATATATATATACATATATATATATATATATATATATATATATATATACATATATATATATATATATATATATATATATATATATATATATATATATATATACATATATATATATATATATATATATATATATATATATATATATATATATATATATATATATATATATATATGGGAATGAATAAAGGCAGACAGTATGAATTATGTACATGTGTATATATGTATATGTCTGTGTGTGTATATATATGTATACGTTGAGATGTATAGGTATATATATTTGCGTGTGTGGACGTGTATGTATATACATGTGTATGTGGGTGGGTTGGGCCATTCTTTCGTCTGTTTCCTTGCGCTACCTCGCTAACGCGGGAGACAGCGACAAAGCAAAATAAATATAATATATATATATATATATATATATATATATATATATATATATATATACATATATATATATATATATAAACCTGTTTAAACCAAGAAACAAACAAATAAAAAACTGACCACACCTAATACATCAGAACCACAGGGTCATATAACCACGACCATTCCAATATGACCCCAACACCGAACAGACATATCTATAGTTCTAAAAGGAGCAAACACACACACACACACACACACACACACACATTGCCCATCACCTTGAAAACATCCAAGAAACCAGAGTCTGAAAACAACCCTTTCTCCCATTCCCTCGCCCCCTTTCCTTTATCCAAAACTGACCCATTTTCCCCTCTCCCCCTCCCCCCTCCCTTACCATCAATAACGCAACCTTTCATTTTCTATTTCATCCGAGAGAGAGAGAGAGAGAGAGAGAGAGAGAGAGAGAGAGAGAGAGAGAGAGAGAGAGAGAGAGAGAGAGAGAGAGAGAGAGAGAGGCCTAGCTGATGTATGACGTGAGGGGGAGGGGGGAAGGGGGAGGTGGGGGGACACAGAGAGCGCCGCCCGTCAAGGGGAAGTGCGCTCCAAACTGCTGACAACGGCGCGGCCTGATTAATGACGCGCCGGCAACCCGCACAGTACCGAAGCGCCCATGAATTTTAATGGCAATTGTGGCAACCAGATTTGTTTGGTGGTGGTGGTGGGAGTGGGTGGGGTGGGATGGATGGATGGAAGGGTATAGGGGGGGTGGGGTAGCTTGCCGTCGGATTGAACTGGCATTCAATTCTGATATATATATATATATATATATATATATATATATATATATATATATATATATATATATATATATATATATATATATATATTCCTATGAGTCCACGGGGAAAATGAAACACGAAAAGTTCCCCAAGTGCACTTTCGTGTAATAATCACATCATCAGGGGAGACACAAGAGAGAAATATAACAGTCAGTTGATATACATCGAAGAGACGAAGCTAGGACGCCATTTGGTAAACATGTTATATATATATATATATATATATATATATATATATATATATATATATATATATATATATATATATATATATATATATATATATATATATATTTAATCACCTAACTCCTTTGACCACGTGTAGGTTAAATTTTCGACACAACTATACACATTATCTCACACAAAGCGTCTAAAAAAAAATCCCGAATGTCAAACAAAATATTTTATCACCACTGAATTTCAAAGCAACATCCTGATCACACACACACACACACACACACACACACACACACACACACACACACACACACACACAAACATACACACACACACACACACACACACACACACACACACACACACACACACACACACACACACACTAACTCACCAAACACTTTACATACATCTGTCAACAAAATGTACATCGTTATTTGTACGTGTGTGTGTGAATGTACATACCTATTCATATACATCGTCATTTGTGTGTGTGTGTGTGTGTGTGTGTGTGTGTGTGTGTGTGTGTGTATGAATGTATATACATATTCATATAACTTCGTACCCTTAACCTTGGCGGAATGTACATTTACTACGCAATATATACACATCTCTCCCTCATTTTCGACAAACATTTACACCAGCTGCATATTTTACAGTAACCGGTAAACATCCATTTTATGCACCTGATTTACTAATGCAAATATTTACACACACACACACACACACACACACAGGAACCCGGATCTACTACGCATCCCATTTCGCGCAGGGCAAATCGTGGCGTGACCTGTGTACAGACGGCCTTGAGAAGATAATTTACGAGTACTGGTGTGTGTGTGTGTGTGTGTGTGTGTGTGTGTGTGTGTGTGTTTACGTAAACAGAACGGCAAGGTAAAAGAAAAAAAAAACTATAAATATCAAAAGGTTTACGAAAGACATGGTACAGATTTATGAGGAAATTTACGAAAAGCCTTCATAAAAAAAAGTAATTTAACAACAAAATTTCTCGGAGCATCAGTAAAAGCAATGAGTAAAGTATTAGGAAGGCGAGACGGTCAACTGTAACAGTCTTCAACGCCACACTATTTTCACCACAGCGTTTACGGAGCACCTCCCATCACACACACACACACCACAGTCTTTGGAGGAGGGAGTTCACACAGGGGACCGTCATGCCACAATCTTCACATCACCTCGTCCACATCACTCACGGCAGCGGCCAGATGCCTCAAAACCACCTCAAGAATCTCTACGGCATGAGGGGAACGGCGGCAGACCCGTCCTCCTCTTCCTCCTCCTCGCGAAAGCCCTCAGCGCCGCTACGGCGTCTCCAGACCTTTACGCCGGGAAATGTGTTTTGAGAATGGCACGATGCACTCACACCTGCCCGTGGCATGTGTGAGACACTTTGATCCCTCAGGAAGACACGCTTGCTGCCTCTGAAGTCACTCTTACGTAGGTGCAAATACCGTACTAGAAACTGATTCAGAAAAAGTAAACAAAATAAAATGGTACTGCTCCAACGAAGGGTCTGGGACCAGAAGGAAGTATACGACTCGATCCTGCACATAATTCTACTGACTGGAGTACGAAGGATCTCAATGCCTTCGGCGGGATTAAGCCCCGTCGGGTGCTGCTAACCATCACAGGGTGGAGGTGGGTGTCATGGAAGATTCCATTATCATAAGGGGCTACGGGTCGTGAAGTGACCCTCCCCCCCCCCCTTCACATGGTATACAAGGGCGGACAGTTTTAATTGGTCGGGCCCTACGAGTGTAGACCTCTCTCCCTGTACTGAAGGAGCAAAGAGGAGTTAGTCGCGCAAGAGTATTAACACTGTCTTCACACCGAAGTCTTCCAGAAACATTAACCTCCTCTCCTGTGAGGCGCTCCTCCCCTCCTTCGGAGATAGGTCGCCACGACCGACCATACACCCTGAGGGACCTGATCCCCAAAGGCCCTCTCCCCCCTCCTCATGCCTGCCCGGCTTGCATCCCTCCCTGTGAAGTCATGCGCTGCAAACAAGACCAGGTCATCGGCGACGCATTCCAACCAAACCAAACCAACCCCCTCCCTCCCCGCCACATTCTGCCCCACTAAAATTAACCGCGTGTCATTCTATCATGCTGTCCGGGTAAAGCTGACCTACCCGGGGACCCCTCTTGCCGTTCTGGCGCTTCGATAGACTATCTATCATTCCCCAGGGTGCACTAGCCAACACCTCCCCTCCACACACACACACACACACACACACACACACAGATCAGACTAATATATATGTGTATAGAAGGACCCATCTTATGAGGTTCCTACAGGATCGAAGCTGCGCTACGATAAGTAGCGGGGAAACAAACGATGGCCTCCATTCTTTTTTTTGGAACGAGGAGTCCCTCGACGTGACTGAACACCCCTCCGTCCACAGACAAGTGACGGCAGCATGATCAGCTGATATCCAAAGGGCCTGGGACGTTAGATCTATCGCTCAATATCTAAGGACTTTAAGGCATACTCATCAACCCACCATCTCACTATGACCCTACTGACATGGACACTATCGTAACAACCGAGTAACACCCGCACTTGTCATATTAACAAGCTACGTATTCCCCATAGACCCACCTATTAACCTAACCTTTTCAACCCCATGGTACCCCTCTTCCCTCTCCTGCCTTGAACACACCCATCCCTCCCAACACACACACACACACACCCTCCCCAACCCACCCTCCTTAGCCCGACCGCCACCATATATCAAAGCAGTGATAAGCCAGGATGAAAATGGATGTTGCCGGCCACTTAGCTAAATTAAAATATCCCAGTGTGCCAACCACTAACGCTTAGGTTTATCAAGTCGTGGGGGGGAGGAGGCTGACCAACCCCGAACGGTAATTGCGTGGAGCTCTTGTTTAATTCGCCCGTCTGTTACTGTAGTTGTGATTGATTTAATTACCTAGTTACACCAATTAATCCGCCGGCTCTATAATTGGCTAGTTGATAGTTGGCGCGGGTCGTTGCGAGGGGGGAACAAGTGTGTGGCCGGCGAGGTGATGGCATCCGTGTGTGTGTGTGTGTGTGTAAGTTACCGTTCCTCGGAAGGAGTTGTGGTATGAGGTGTCGCAGACAAGAGTCATTCCTCCCTCCCTCCCTTTAGGGTAGACGTGGCCGAAAGGATCACTCCCTTTCCTTCTTTGATCACACACACAAACACACACTCAGATGAAACACTTCATCAAGCCGAGAATCATTCACTCCAAACAATTCTGCAACTGTTAAAAACCCCCGGACGCAATTATGCGTCGAGGAACACCGGGGCAAAACAGAGTGGGTGGATGTTTTCCGTATCTGGCGAAGGGCAGACTTGACGGTCCGTGACTAATGCTATTTTTTCCTCTGCCTCTACAACCAAGTATTGTGGCTTCCACAATACCTGCGAAACGACATGTTGTATTCTACCACGTCCTGCATGGCCAGGTTGTATTCTACCACATCCTGCATGACCAGGTTGTATTCTACCACATCCTGCATGACCAGGTTGTATTCTACCACATCCTGCATGGCCAGGTTGTATTCTACCACATCCTGCATGGCCAGGTTGTATTCTACCACATCCTGCATGGCCGGGTTGTACTTTTCTTTCTTGCACCTTGTGTCATGCAGAAATCGTGCGTTTTGAACGCCACAGACTCCAAGAAGCATCTCCATTTCCAGTGAGTCACGAGGTAACCAAGTCCAACCCTGTAAACATGGACTCGAACTTAGCGCCATGACGGGACACACACAGCCACACACACACACACACACACACACACACACACACACACACACAGCTTGTTGATGGGGGAAAACACTTCGCCCCCCGAATGCCCGTCACTTGACGGAACCCTACCCCACTCCACCCCTTCGGACGCTGCTGTGGCCTCCGTCGAACGGCACGCAGGGAGTCGTGAATGGACGACGGGCGTGAGCCAAGACTGCCACGTCCACTGTCCTCTTGAAGCCGCCAGTAAGAGGGACCGAATGGGACCAGGAGGTCAGAAGACCCTGCATACATACACGTGACCAGGAAGGTTTAGAGGCGCTGATGCCCGGACCACTCCGTACAATGAGGGTACAATATGGCAGACCAATAAAAAAAAAATGAAAAAAAAAAGAGTAACAAATGGAGGGGAAACTATTCAAAAATAATACCATTAAAATGCATGAGTAAACGAAGTGGAAAAATAAGACTCTAAGAATGAGAGCAGGAAAAAATAAAATACAAGAATGTACGCGGAATAAACGAGAGAATAGTACGAATAAAAGACTCGACCAAAGGCGTACACTCACACACACACACACATCACACGAACACACCACAAACAGGTCACTGGAGCAGGACAGCAGGCCATGTAAATAAAAGTGTGAAGAATGGTTTGCCCTGACTCCAGGCCTTAAACTGCCTCCTATCTTTCTCTAAACCGCCCATCAGGGATGTCAGCGCCAAGCTTGCATCCACCAGCTGAAGCGTCTTTGACACACTTCTTCGGACGTTCAAAGATTATATGATCTTACGACCCTACACCACAACACCCTCCCCTCCCTCACCCCACTATGTATATGCATGTGTCAACAGTAGGTAAAAAGGCAGCCAGTGATGACAGAGGGGGGCACACACGTCTTGGGGATGAGACACCATCTTGCGGGGCCCTGCACGGGGGAAATACCACGGTAACTCAACGGGTGGGACATCTGAAGGAAGTGAGAGCGAAACACGAAAGAAAAAATTATGGGCATTTAATACAACGCATGTATATATAAATACTGTCTACTGAAACTACGTGCATTCGAGAACAATGAGTCTGGCTACTAATTAAAGACCCAGTGTGCATGTTGGAACTAGAGGAATGCATAATACGTGTACTAGTGAAATGCATGCAAGAAAAGGAAGAAATTATAACGAAGAACTAAAGTAATTCCTAAGCGAATGGAAAGTGCGAATAAACACTAGTGAAACACACATATTCTAAAGATATGGATGCAGGAGAGTAAATGACCACATACAATAAGGCCTTCAGTACACCATAATACAATCAAGAAGTTCTTAATCTCAAATAAATTTCGTGTCATGAAAAAAAAGCTTATATATAGATTCATCCAAAGAACAGCTCTCTATCTTACTGACAGACCAGCTTCCAGGCTTATCCAAAGAACCAGCTCTCTCTCTGTCTCGCCCAAAGAACGATTTCCAGTCTTATATTCGAAGACAGCATCCGGATCGTACCCACAAAACAGCTTCCAGTTCATCTTCAGACGGTTTCTAGTCTGATCCAGCGCGGGTCGCAACCGTCATCACTCCTTCAGCACCCACTGGCGTGTCCTCCTCAAGCCTCCTCCCACCTCCAGGTGGACTATTCAAATTAGCCTCATCAAAATATCGTAATGAAATGATCTGTGTCAATATCGTAGCATATCTCTATCCATCCAACGATATTCGGAGGTAACTCCTACCCCCTCTGTGCCTTCTTTTGCGTCTCCCGTCTTATAAGACCTTATTTCCTTTTGAAATAATGTTGCCGAGGTTATTAATTCCTCCTGCTCTCGTTTCTTTCATTCATCTGTACTCTGGGAAACGAGGAGGAGTTCGTCATCCACACAAGAGGACTGGCTGGAATAAGAGCTCCTCCATCTTGCACGCCTCCCGCACATTCCAGATTTAACTTCCAGGAAGCCATTCACCGTATCATGGTTCTTCATTCCAGGCAACTTCAAGCTCTCCTTCCCGGTAATGCCTTGCACCCGCTCTACGATTTCGCACTGCTAACTTTCCACCCCCAACCCCAACCCAACCCCACCGTTCCAACGGCTAAATTTCCCACAGTCATTATTTACGCTAATGTGTCAATTGACTTCCTCCCATTAAGGACAAAATCTCTGGCTTCTACTTGTATTTACAGAGTGAGCTTGCTAGAGCAGGGAAGGACAACTAAAGGTTAGACTCTAAAGCAATGACTTGCAAGGACAAATTCAAACTCTCTCTCTCTCTCTCTCTCTCTCTCTCTCTCTCTCTCTCTCTCTCTCTCTCTCTCTCTCTCTCCTACCTCCACGGTTCATGGGTTGTCGCTCTCCTTCGATCTCCTCACCTTCAACTGCTGTCTTACCCAACCACATAAACGCACCTACCTCCTCCTCCTCCTCCTCAATCACCCTCCAACCACCTCTCCTCCTGTAACAGCAGCCGGCCCTCCCATACCCCTCTACTCTACTTCCTCCTCCCTTATCCACTGTCTTCAACCCCATTCATCCATCCCTCTCCTAAACCCCTCCACCACCTAGTACTGTCCACCTGCCGATCATTCTCTCTCACGACTTCCCCTTTACCTATCTCCACTTATCCCAGACACTATTCAGGTCCCACATACTTCACCATCATCTTCCACAGTCATCATCATCCCTATCATCAGAACTAATCTCCACGACCTCCTATCACAGCCCTCACCAACCTCCCTCCCTCCCATTCGCTCCTCCTTGCCCTATACCCGCCTCTCATCAACCCCTTCTTTACCCTCCCCTGCCGTCACCTCTCCGTTTACCCCTTCCCTGACCCCATATCCCCCCTTACTCTCAACCCTTTCCCTTATCCCTTCCCTCCCCCCTAAGCTTATACCCCTGAGTGATGCTACTCCTTTTCCCATCCCCCACTCCCCCAGCCTGACTCCCTCCCTCCCCACATCATCATCATCAGCACCTGGCACTCTCCCAGACACCAAGCATCCCAGCCCATGCCAAAATGCCACCCCAGGTACCCGCCACACACTCTACCCATCCTCTACGCACTCTAGTGGTCTCCCCACACCTACCCACCACACACTCTACCCCCGTCTCTAAGCACGCTAGTAGTCTTCACACACACACACACACACACACACACATCACATACCCGTCACGCACTCTTAACAGTCTCCACACAACCATGAGGGACCCGCCACGCACTCTACCCCTCTCTAAGCCCTCTTGACAGTCTCCAAACAGTCACCAGATACCCGAGACGCACTCTGTCCCTACCACATACTCTAGCAGTCCCCACAGACACACAAGGTGCCCGCCACACACTCAGTTATTCCCCCACATACCCACCAAGTACCCCATGCCCCATACACACACACACACACACACACACATCAGGCGCCCGCCATACACTCCGACATTCTCCACACATCCTACAAGGTACCAGGTCGAATACAATCCCCGCCTCTCCAAATCCACCTCTGGGGCGATGTATTCCCCACAGACAACGACACCACATGTATAATCCACAAACACACACACACACACACACACACACACACACACACACGCTAGCATCACCATGAAATACAACACGCCACTGTGCTCCATAATTCAGGTTATATCATTACCAGATGATAGTACAAATCAGTGGTGAGGGGCATACGACGCGTTGTACACCTCTGATGTACTACGCGCTTCAACGAAAGCCAAGATGTGTACACCGATCATACGTCATTCTGCTCGATACAGCGACATCCGGGTTAACAAAAGTTAACTGTAAACACAAATGTTTACAGAAGTTAACTGTAAACACAAATGTTTACAGAAGTTAACTGTAAACAAATATGTTTATTGAAGTTAACTGTAAACACAAATGTTTACAGAAGTTAACTGTAAACACAAATGTTTACAGAAGTTAACTGTAAACACAAATGTTTACAGAAGTTAACTGTAAACACAAATGTTTACAGAAGTTACCTGTAAACACAAATGTTTACAGAAGTTAACTGTAAACACAAATGTTTACAGCACACTAGTTTCAGCTGAATTCATTCGCCTGACGTCTCATGTTATCTCTTCCATCCTTTCCGTGACTTATATCCTCCCTTTCCCACATCCCTCCTACCCATCATCCACCCCTCCTTACCATCTCCCCTTCCCCTATCATCATCCCATTCCCACAAGTGTATCCCCATTCATCAATCTCTACTTACCCATTCCATTTCCCGCCACTCCCTTTCCACTGTCACCCCTGGCTTGCTCATTTTTTTTTTTCCCGCCACACCTTTCCCTTTTCCATCGCCCCATCTCTCCACCGCCTTTTCACCTTACCCTTACCCGCTACTCTCCCTCAGCTCCACGTCTTCTCCATGGGGCAACAGATGGCCACACAGTACAAAGAACCACCTTACCTGTGCTCTTCTTCGCTACAGCTCTCCACCACAGAACAGAGAACAGCCCTTTTTTGTTCTCCTTGATCTCCTTCCGCTGCGGACAAAGAACACCAGAGACGCCCCACTCCGTTAGGATGACAATCCCAGGCCACTGCACGCAACCATGAGCACTAAGGTGGGTGGGGGGCCCCCTTTGGTTAATCACCGGTCACTAACGACCCAATACGAGTGACGAGTCACGTGATGAATGCTAAACGAGTCAACAGCGGGGGTGAGGTGGTGTCAACGAGTTCGTGAAAGCTTCGTTCGCCCACTACATATAATCGACTTAATATTCTTTTCCTTTTCTTTCTTTTTACTCTTGGCAAGATTACCGCGTCTAACTTGTCTGTTCGCGTACGCACAAGCCCATACATCTCACCTGTCGAGTGTTCCTTGTCTCGGCTGAAGGATGAGCACGAGAGAACCATGAAACGAACCGTGTGAATACCCTGCCCGGGAGTCGAACCGGTGTACGCGTAGCGAGTGGCTTGACTTACTACCAGGCTAAGACTCAAGATCAGCGTTGCCATCCGCGTCCTGCATGACGCGCACCAGATACCACCAGTATTACCAATGTTACTCCTGTGTTTTGTTAATGTTCCTTGTATTGCTTTATCTTCATTTGGGTTAACATTAGCATAATTCCCCGTGCATCCTTCCACGTTATTTAACGTTATTAAATATAATTCCTTGCGTCTCATTCTGTGTTATCATTCCTAACCTTCCACGTCTTGCAGAAACTGTGACTACGTATCTATAGCGAAGGATTATTACGAAAGGAAGCACTCTCTTAAACGGAAAGTTTATATATATATATATATATATATATATATATATATATATATATATATATATATATATATATATATTGAGCACGTCAGGCGAGCCCGTGTGGGGAATTAAAGGTACCTGGCAACCACAATCCAAAACAAATGACAACTTGGCAACTTATCGCCTAAAAAAACACACACGAAAACTTGGCAACCCACCACCCACAACAAACAGGTACTTGGCAACCACAACAGACAGGTACTTGGCAACCAACTACCCACAGGGGTACTTGGCAACCCACAACTGACAGGTACTTGGCAACCCACTTCCCACGACATACAGGTACTTGGCAACCCACTACCCACTGGGGTACTTGGCAACCACAACAGACAGGTACTTGGCAACCCACTACCCACTGGGGTACTTGGCAACCACAACAGACAGGTACTTGGCAACCCACTACCCACTGGGGTACTTGGCAACCACAACAGACAGGTACTTGGCAACCCACTACCCACGGGGGTACTTGGCAACCCACAACTGACAGGTACTTGGCAACCCACTTCCCACGACATACAGGTACTTGGCAACCCACTACCCACTGGGGTACTTGGCAACCACAACAGACAGGTACTTGGCAACCCACTACCCACTGGGGTACTTGGCAACCACAACAGACAGGTACTTGGCAACCCACTACCCACAGGGGTACTTCGCAACCCACAACAGACAGGTACTTGGCAACCCACTTCCCACGACATACAGGTACTTGGCAACCCACTACCCACTGGGGTACTTGGCAACCACAACAGACAGGTACTTGGCAACCCACTACCCACAGGGGTACTTGGCAACCCACAACAGACAGGTACTTGGCAACCCACTTCCCACGACATACAGGTACTTGGCAACCCACTACCCACTGGGGTACTTGGCAACCACAACAGACAGGTACTTGGCAACCCACTACCCACTGGGGTACTTGGCAACCCACTACCCACTGGGGTACTTGGCAACCACAACAGACAGGTACTTGGCAACCCACTACCCACTGGGGTACTTGGCAACCCACCGCCCAAAACAAACACATAACTTGGCAACCCACCATCCACAACAACCGGGGTACTTGGCATCCCACAACAGACCAGTTCAGTGAAATTTACTGATGATTTAAGGACACGTAAAGACAAGGTCATTAAAGCAAATTCTCTTTGATTAGACAAAGCAAATAAAACTCCTCTCTTTCTTTGCCTTGGGCAGATATCAACAACATAACCGAAAAAACCCGGCTCCGTGTAAGAGGCGCAAACACAACGGCCGAGGGGAGATAAACAAAGATGTGACGCAACACAAAGTTAACTAATAGTTTGAAACACAATGTAATACAGCCACACCAGAGGAGGGGGGAGGTGGGGGTGTGTAAAAGGGGCAACACCACCTCAAGGTTACTCTGTCCACACCGTAAACGTCAATTAACTTTCACGTAATAAAACCTTTAAAGAAGAAAGAAGGAGAAAAAAAAAGAAAAATAATTAAGGAAAACACTAAGGGGTCGCCACAAGGGCGTCCCTCGCCTCTTGGCGTTCTTAAAAAACGGTTCCGAATGTTAAAACTGAGGCGGTTAAAGAAAAAAAAAAAGAATAATAATGTTAAACTGGAGAGGGTGTGGCTTTTAACCACGGGGGGGGGGGGGGGTGAGGGGTGGGGTGGGAGGTGATGCCTGGGGTTGCGTCAGTCTCCTCGTTATGAACCTGATTTAACGAGCGGAATATGCAGATACGGGTCGCGCTCCGGATACTGGGTCAGAAGGCGGGGTTTTAAGCGACCACCACAGCGGTAGGACCTCAGGGAGACATTCAAGAGACGTCCAAAGTCTCTCGTTATCTCTTGACTGCAGTCTACGTATGTCTCTCGCTGATATATACGCCCGCGCGCGTGCGCGAAAGAGAGAGAGAGACATTGGGATTGATGGAAGCGAAATCGTCTATCGTCGGAATGCGTTGATCAAGAGAGACCCACGCGACTCCGTGAGAGACTAGCGTCTCGCGAGACTGCAACGACACAAGGTGGGACATGATGGCGAGACCATGTGGATCCGAGAGACTTCGTAAGTCCTCTGAGGAGACCACGAGAATAGGAGAGACGTCTGCATCCCTCACGAGACACCATGTAAACAGGAGAGACTGCACGAGACACCACGTAAATAGGAGAAACACTGCACGAGACACCATGTAAACAGGAGAGACTGCACGAGACACCATGTAGATAGGAGAGACTGCACGAGACACCATGTAAACAGGAGAGACTGCACGAGACACCATGTAAACAGGAGAAAGACTGCACGAGACACCACGTAAATAGGAGAGACTCTGCACCTCTTACGAGAGACCACTGTGACTCCACGGGATAGACTTTGCATGAAGTGTATGGAGCCCCCCCCAACCACTCACCCCTCAACACCACCACCGAGGGAAGGGGGAAAGGGGGGGGGGGGGAGACGAAAGTTGGTATTTTTCAGCAAAACATTCGAAATAAACCAACGTACCTCCGAGAGAGAGAGAGAGAGAGAGAGAGAGAGAGAGAGAGAGAGAGAGAGAGAGAGAGAGAGAGAGAGAGAGAGAGAGAGAAGAGAAAAGTCAGCAGTTTAATTAAAGCAGCGATATCATCCTCACACTGGCTGGGGGGGAGGGGGAGAAGGAGAGGTGGTGGGAGAGAGAGAGAGAGAGAGAGAGAGAGAGAGAGAGAGAGAGAGAGAGAGAGAGAGAGAGAGAGAGAGAGAGAGAGAGAGAGAGAGAGAGAGTTATAAAGATAATAATTAAATCACGTAACCCTTTTCTTCACACCTGGCTTGACTCTCGCCCCCGCCTGTGAGTCAGGATACACACACACACACCCACACACACACACACGAGAGTCTGATCTCCGGTGATGGCGTATATACCAACAATATACGCACCGAAACACTCGACATGCAACAGTAACAATAATGTGGACGCCGCGTAGAAACCTTTCCCAGGTGTCAGAGGTAGTGTTAAAGTCTTTAGAAGTACAATGAGGTCGGGTTAAAGGTCCCTCCTGAGGGGTGTGGTTGTGTCAACTGAGCGCGTGTACAAGGTCTAACAACAGGTCTAAAGACGAGGCTACTAAAAGGAACCTAACCTTAAGTCAACAACAGGTCTTAAAAGTCTAAAGAAAAAAAGCCTCAGCCAGTATGTAGCCCAAGTCTACAACACGTCTGCTGCGTCTACAACACGTCTGCTGCGTCTATAACACGTCTGCTGCGTCTACAACACGTCTGCTGCGTCTACAACACGTCTACTGCGTCTACAACACGTCTGCTGCGTCTACAACACGTCTGCTGCGTCTACTACACGTCTGTTGCGTCTACTACACGTCTGCTGCGTCTACAACACGTCTGCTGCGACTACAACACGTCTATCGCGTCTAAAACACATCTGCTGCGTCTATAACACGTCTGCTGCGTCTACAACACGTCTGCTGCACCTACAACACGTCCACTGCGTCTCAACACGTCTGTGCGTCTACAACACGTCTGCTGCGTCTACAACACGTCTGCTGCGTCTACAACACGTCTGCTGCGTGTGTGAGTGGTCCTCCTCAAGTCTTTATTCCAGTCCAGGAAGGGACGCCCTCAACACAAAGACGGATGACGGAGGAGCTTCCAGGAAGCGATGTCTCCCAACCGACCCCCCCACCCAAGGATGAGGAAGGGGGTTCCGTAAGCACAGGAGGCGCGGGAAGGCGTCGCGCCCTCCACATTCAGGAGGGAAGGAGGTGGTTCCAGGGGGTGGTCGGTCTAGGAGTCCAAGGGGGGCGAGACGTTCTCCATATCCAGGAGGGCAGGTGGTGGTTCCAGCGGGTTGTCTAGGAACTGCAGGAAGCGACGCCCTCCATATTCAGGAGGGAAGGAGGTGGTTCCAGGGGGGTGGTCGGCCCGAGGAGGAGTCCAGGAGGTGACGTCCTCAATACCCAGGATGAAGGAGGAGGCCAAGCGTGCACGTTGCACGGCTCCTCTCCCCCCTGCGAGACACGCTCACCCTGGTAAAAATAGACGCCAGGTAGCTCGCTCACGACTGGTGGGGTGACTCCTGGGGGCCCCGAGTGGAAGAGGAGGGGAAGGGGACGGGAAGGGAGCGGAGGGAAGGGGCAGGAAGGAAGGTGTGGAGAAAGGGTAGGAAGAGAGGTGTGGAGAAAGGTAGGAAGAAGATGAGGGATTGGGCAGGATGGGAAGGGGCAAGGGAGATGCGCAGCGGTAGCGGGATGAGACAGGAAGGGAGGGGTGGGAAGGGACAGGGAGGGAAGGGGAGGGAAGGGACAGGGGAGGTGAGAGGATAGGAAGGGATACATGGAAAGGGGCAGGAAGGGGAGGGAAGCAAGGAGATAAGGGAGGGAGGTGACGGTGGGGAAATATATGGAAGGGGAGGAGAAAAGATGTAAAGAGAATGGGAAAAGACAACCAGAAGAGGAGAGAGAGAGAGAGAGAGAGAGAGAGAGAGAGAGAGAGAGAGAGAGAGAGAGAGAGAGAGAGAGAGAGAGAGAGGATATAGAGGTAAATTATGGCAACATATGAAATGGGAGGGAAGGCCAGATGGACGGGAGACAGAAATGCAGTAAACAGGAGGACGAAGCAACAGGGGAATACGTACAACAGGTAAGAAGCAACGAGGTGACGAGACGACAACAGATAAACACATAACAGACATGAGGAAAAGAAAAACACGAACAAAACACCAAAAGCGAAAGACAAAATGACAGAAAAGCAGAAAGAAAAATGCGGACGAAAGAGGAAGAAGGAAGAGTAGGACTTGGAACAACGGGCGGTCGAGGAAGCAACAGAGTGGAGAGAGAAGTGGATACAGCAGACGACCAGAGGAAGGGACGGACATTATCGGGGGAAGAATATGCAAACAAACAAACAAACAAACAAAATCAGTTCCTTATCTCACTGGGAATATCGGGCGGGGAGACACAGGGCGTGGAGCGGAGACAACGGGGAGAGGAAGGTAAACACGAAGGAGGGAGGATGTATGGTGGGTGAGGGGGAAGATATAAAGTGGGGGGAGAGTAGGTATATAGGGGAGGGAATGTATATTTGAGAATATATATATATAGGGGAGGGAATGTATATTTGAGAATGTATACATAGAAGGGGAGGGAAAATATACTGTAAGGGAGAATATACATAGTGATTGAGGGTAGATATACAGAGGGAGCATATACTTATACAGTGGGTGGGGAAAAATGGACAAGGAGGGAGTGTGCATATGTATATATATATATATATATATATATATATATATATATATATATATATATATATATATATAGTGATGGAGGAAAGATATATAGTCAAGGTGAGACGATTCATACCGGGGAAGTGAAGACAAATCGTGGGGGACGGAAGACAGAGAGAGGCTGAGGAAGGACAGACACACTATGAGAGAAGACATAGTGTGAGGGAAGGAAGATGTATATACCATGAGGGACGATATAAATACACGGGGGGGGCGACATGAGTGAGGCAGGAGGCTCGACCTGCCCCTGCAACCTGAGCACACAGCTGCACACACACCCCAACACACATCACAACACATCATGACCTGTGGGTCCCCACGACCGGCGGACTTGGCCACCTTCGTGGGCGCTGCAGGAGCCTCGTGAAGGAAGGCGAGGCAGTTGGGGGGGGGGGGGGAGAGATAAAAGAGAGACAAGAGACACACTGGTGAGAAAACATCAGGGGGTGCGAGGGGGTAGGAAGGAGGGGTGTTTCTTATTTTGTGAAGGGGATTTCTATACAGACGACACTGGAAGGGGTACTGGAGTGGCTGTATGGGGAAGGGGGAAAGAGGAGAGGGGGAGGGAGGAGGGAGGAGGAGCAGGAAGGAAGATGACGGGTGGTCGAGAGAGAGAGAGAGAGAGAGAGAGAGAGAGAGAGAGAGAGAGAGAGAGAGAGGAGAGAGAGAGAGAGAGAGAGAGAGAGAGAGAGTACAACAACTAGCGGATCAACTCGAAAGCGGGAACAAGTTTAGGAATTAGTTAGGCTGGAGAGAGAACATGACAGTTTGGGGACAAGTTAGCCAGGAAGATTAGGGACGCTCCCTGGACTGGGAGGAGTCAGGGACGCTCCCTGGACTGGGAGGAGTCAGGGACGCTCCCCGGACTGGGAGGAGTCAGGGACGCTCCCTGGACTGGGAGGAGTCAGGGACGCTCCCTGGACTGGGAGGAGTCAGGGACGCTACCTGGACTGGGAGGAGTCAGGGACGCCCCTTGGACTGGGAGGAGTCGTGGACATCCCCTGGACTGGGAGGAGTCAGGGACGCCCCTTGGACTGGGAGGAGTCAGGGACGCTCCCCGGACTGGGAGGAGTCAGGGACGCTCCCTGGACTGGGAGGAGTCAGGGACGCCCCTTGGACTGGGAGGAGTCGTGGACATCCCCTGGACTGGGAGGAGTCAGGGACGCTCCCCGGACTGGAAGGAGTCAGGGACGCCCCTTGGACTGGGAGGAGTCAGGGACGCCCCTTGGACTGGGAGGAGTCGTGGAAACCTAGGTACCCCACCTATCGACCAGCCCCGAGGGCAAGGTGAACGCCTGGGTTGGGTGTGGGCCAACTGCCAAGTCCAGCATTCGAACCAACGCGAGCGCGTCTTTAAACACTTGGCGATGAACAACACTGCTATGTTTTCCACAGTATCACCACAATCTCACTTTAAATAACGGAAATAATGCTCTTTATCCGTAATAACGCCTTGAGCACGAAAGCATCGTTATACCATACTTGAGGACAATAGCCCGGCCTCTGGTCTGGTCAAAGGCCAGGCCATTTAATAGCCCAGAGGTCTGTGTACAATCATGCTCAAAACCGTACTTCCCCAGCATTGTTAAAAAGCCCCAGGACCAACACGGCCGCCACCAACCTCCCCCCCCCCAAAAAAAAACAAGTCTCCCGAGTATTTAGTAATAAGCGTCTGTTTGCAAAATCCCCGGCTAATCACCACATCAAAAACAACGCTAAGAATTCGCACTGTGTCACACTTTTTAAAGCGTTAGTTAAAACCTATTACCGTGTTTGTCTCAGAGAGAGAGAGAGAGAGAGAGAGAGAGAGAGAGAGAGAGAGAGAGAGAGAGAGAGAGAGAGAGAGAGGAGCAAGCGTAAATACCAGAAGATAAAAAGGAGGAAAACAGCGCCAGAATTCAAGGTGCAATACTAGTTTGCTGAGCGGAGGGAGGAAGGTAACGAGACAGCCGGTGATAGGCGGCCGGGGCCGGCGGAGGATTACCATGATTGCTCTCAAACGACGCTAACGACTCTCCGCCTTTGTTAACCGTGTTCAATTATCCATATCTCTTTCCAAGAAGAGATTAAATCATAATGAAAGATACTTAATGTCCCTCTGGTTCCCGAAAGCGACTGGAGACTGATATCCCAATCTAAGAACTTCTCGGAAAACGGGTTCAAAGCCTGACCGTTTCGCGCCAAAAATATACGAAACCAAAATCCCGCCAGGGGGGAATTCTAACCAAAAAATCCGCGGATAAAATAAAACAAACCCCGCTGGCAAGTTATTTAACGGGAGATAACGAATGCACGAGGTTATAATCTGATAAAGGGTACTCAATAAATCATTTTCTTTCACTAGGCGCCATTTGCGCAGGGGGATGGAGGAAGGGGAAGGAGGGGGTGTGGAGTATTGATAATGGCTGGGGAAGCCAGGAGTCTTTCGCGCGACGCGGTGTCTTAAATCATTCTCTTAAACGGTCTGTCATGGGCGGCCATGAAACCATCATGCACAGGTTCTCATGAGGATCTGCCTAGCTACCCAGCTACGACCATTGTTTTTTGAAGCCTCAGTCTCTCGAGTCACGACTGTACGACCCTAAGGGTACGATCGTACGACCCTTGAGCACGACCCTAAGGGTACGATCGTACGACCCTTGAGCACGACTTAAGGGCACGATCGTATGACCCTTCAGCACGACTTAAGGGTGCGATCGTACGACCCTTGAGCACGAACTAAGGGCACGATCGTACGATCCTTGAGCACGGCCCTAAGGGTACGATCATACGACCCTTGGGCACGACTGTGCGACCCTTGGGTACGACGGTACAACACTGACTAACGGGTGTCTAGGCCTAGCTTCGTAAGGGTCAGGTCAGAGGTCAAAACCATCATACCAATAGGTCATATCGTCGTGCTTCTCCCCACACAGTTCCTCCCCAACTCGCCCGAATCATTACTCCCCACCGAATCCTTACCCTCCCCCCACACACCATCCAACCTCACCTTAAATGATATCTCCCCACCCTTCCTTCTCCTATTCTCCCAGCCATGTGCCTCTCTGCCTCCCTTCCCATCCCCACCCTTGCTCCATCTTCCTCCTTTTCCAGTACTTCCTCCCTGTCCCTTTCCCTCTCAATGACCCACTCCCACTCCTGTGTCACGCCTTCCCTTCCATCTCCATCTTTCCCCTCCGCCTCCTCCTCTTCCTCCTTTCCATCCTCTTTTCCACCTCCCTGAGGTTCTCCCTCCCTGGGAACACATACTTGGGACGCTACTCTAACCATTAAATCATCTTCAAATATTTGACCAAAGGAATACAGCAAAGGCGCTTCCTCCTCGGGTCTCGAGGTATTCCAGACACACTTGTGGTGCGCACTACTGGCTGGGCGAGGTGAGGGGGCCCTGGGAGGAAGGATAAGGGCCCTGGGAGGAAGGTTAAGGGCTCTGGGAGGAAGGCTAAGTGCCCTGGGGAGGAAGGCAAGGGCCCTGAGACGTTGGGTGGGCAAAGGCGCTGAGAGGAGGATGAGAAAGCTAGGGGGGGAAGGTAAGGGCGCTGAGAGGAAAAGGGTACTGGGAAGGAAGGTAAGGGTGATGGGAAGGGTGTACTAGGAAGGTAAGGGCAGGTGGTAAAGGGGTCATAAGGGGAAAAGGGAGGAGATGTGGGAAGTAAGGGGGCTCCGAACGCCCTTACTTCCCACAACACCCTCTCCAACCCCCCCACCAATCACCCTCCCCTCCAACGACCAACACTTCCCCTCCCTCACCACCCTCGACAGAGGCAGTGTGCTTGCAGAAGCCAGGCCCTCCCAGATACAGAGGGAGGAGTGCCGGCAGCTACACACACACACACACACACACACACACACACATATACCCCTTTTACCTATCACCTCTTTAACTCCCTCCCTCTCCCCTATCTCCCCAGTGGGGAGGGAAAAGCGGAGGTAGAAGAGGGGAGGCGAGAAGGGGAGGGAGGCAGATGGGAGGCCCCCGAGACCATATTGGGTGTCTTCCTGATACCCTCCCTCCCTCCCTCCCTCCATCCCTCCCCATATACCAGTGCCCATATCTCTCCCTTTGAGCGGTGCTCCCTTTTAGGTAACCTCCCCCCCCCCCCCTAATCTATCAAGGGCGGGCCGATGGCTGGCATTACTGCGGTGGACCGATATTGTGCAGAGAGAGAGAGAGAGAGAGAGAGAGAGAGAGAGAGAGAGAGAGAGAGAGAGAGAGAGAGAGAGAGAGAGAGAGAGAGAGAAGAAACAATTAATCACTGGAATCCAGATATTTTTTTGGGGGGAGGGCAATCGACTTGCGTCATCCACATTTGCGAACGCGCGACGCAATCTATACGGGGGAGGAGGAGGAGGAGGTGGGAGCGGATCACCACGTAAAATACGTCATTCGTTTACTCTCTTTAATATGCGTATCGTCAGCACTGAAGAACAAAAAAATATATATATAATATATATACATATATAAATAATAATGATAATAATAATTGTAATAATAATAATAATAATAATAATAATAATAATAATAATAATAATAACAACAATGAAAATCCGGATACGTAGGAAACCGACTGTACGTGCGCCAACGCGCGGGCAATATCCGTATAAAAAAAAAAAAAAAAAACACGAGGAAATCAACAAAATTCTCATTTTCTTTTTTTTTTTTTTTAGTTTGTCGGCTTTAAATCTGTCCACACGACTGACTATGTGATGAGACAGTATCTATCTATCTATCTATCTATCTATCTATATATATATATATATATATATATATATATATATATATATATATATATATATATATATGGTAGCAATGCAGAGGGGTAGACTAAAATTTTTTAACAAAGTAGATCAGGGGACTCTACCGCTGAGGGGATGGGAGGGGAGGGGGGGAGAAATTAAAAACAAACATCTGGGAGGGAGAGGGGAAAAAGGGGGAGGGGAAAAAGGGGGGGAGGAGCTAAGAACATTAAATCATGGAATATAAATGAGCTTATTACTTTAATATAATCCCCTCACTAAATCATTTAAGTGCTTATTTCTGAATGGGATTCTGAAAAAAAAAAAATAATAATAACACATCAAAAACCCCACTATATGAAAATAGCCAACGTTTACGATAACAAAAGTAGGGGGGGGGGGCATTTATCTGTTGCACGACCCTGTTTAAATCATGGGCCTCTGTATAATAACGGGAATAACGGGTTTAAAAGGGGCCTACAACCACAGCCCTATCCGGCAGTCTGTTAACAGTATCTCCCATACTAAAACCAACAGTGACTATCAATACAAATTTTCAAGTAAAACTGGACTTCACAAATATTCTTTTTTTTTTCTGTTTCTTCCATTTGTCATATGAATTATCCTCCTCAAACAATCTGCCTTTCCTTGTACCATAAAGATCAACTGGATATCAAACTTAAAAACGTTTCGTTCCCCTTTTCTTATCTTAACTGTCCATATATATATATATATATATATATATATATATATATATATATATATATATATATATATTTACATGTTTACCAAATGGCGTCCTAGCTTCGTCTCTTCGATGTATATCAACTGACTGTTATATTTCTCTCTTGTGCCTCCCCTGATGATGTGATTATTACACGAAAGTGCACTTGGGAACTTTTCGTGTTTCATTTTCCCCGTGGACTCATAGGAATATATATATATATATATATATATATATATATATATATATATATATATATATATATACCCTTCGCTTCTGGTGGTATCTTTAACAGCGAGCAAACCGCGTAACAAATAAATAGAATCGTACGTTTTCTATTCTCTGCACAATTGGCTATATTTACATTTTCCTTGTAATCTACACCGAGCAATGTGGGCTTGTTCGTTATGTGCTGAAGCGTCATTCCCCTGTTATCTTTCGTATTCTGGTTTCTGTGTTACGCGTTCTCTAATTCCCGTGTTCTCATTCAGACCTCGGTTTCTTCTTCCCTGTTATCTTTCGCATTTTGGTTTCTGTTACGTGTTCTCATTCAGACCTCGGTTTCTTCTTCCCTATCATCTTTCGTATTCTGGTTTCTGAGTTACGTTTTCTCTAATTCCAGTGTTCTCATTCACACCTCGGTTGGTTCTGCCCTGTTATCTTTCGCATTTTGGTTTCTGTGTTACGTGTTCTCTAATTCCCGTGTTCTCATTCACATCTCGGTTTCTTCTTCCCTGTTATCTTTCGCATTTTGGTTTCTGTGTTACGTGTTCTCTAATTCCCGTGGTCTCATTCACACCTCGGTTTCTGTCGTGTCCCCCCCCCTGTCACTCGCCAAGACCCATCATATTCTTAATCACACTCACCATCATGATCTAAAACCAAGCCTTCACTATCATCACCTGAGCCACAGTACACCAATCCCCCCCTTCAGTTATCCCCTTCCCTCCCCATCACCTCACTATCATCATGCTCACCCACACTATCACAATCACCCATCACTATTGTACAACTCACTATCACCGGTGAAAATCAACACTACAGAAAAAAAAATATATATATATATACATTAGCATGATCAACATGACAGTTAATACAACAATAATAATAATAATAATAAAAAAATAATCACGAACAATAAAATAATAAAAATCTCTATACACATTAGCATCACTATGATCATTACTACTACCACCATCACAGTAATCACTATCGCCGTGTCACTATCACCATTTATCATCATCACCATCAACTTCCCATACCATCACCTTCACCATTAGGGTCACCATCACCACCCCATCACTATCACCATCACCATCGTACTCACCATCTTGTTGTTGATCTCGTGAAAGTGAATTTCGCATACTTTGTCCACAACGTCTTCACTTTCGAAGGTCACGAAGCCGAAGCCTGGAATGAAAATGACGAACGTGAGTCTCACCGTCTGGTAAGAAATAGAAAAAGAAATCAACAGAAAATGGGGAAACAGAGCCTACTTTCGTGTTCGTGTTTCCACAATACTGAAAAATAAATCAGTTCCCCATGCTGAAGAATAAAAAATACTTGATAAATACAGAAAAGACATATAAATACATTCAAACGAAGACAGTAAATAATATAATTTCTTTATCAAAACGGAATACGTCAAAGTTCATGTATCACCATAGAATTAATCCAATACAAGCACCAACCCACATTCCAGCTTTCTCTCGTGAGGTAAAATTCAGGGGTGACGATGCTAAAAATAAAATCCTCAATTATATACAAAAACTCAAATACATGAAGGAGTAAAATAATGTTACTTTGGATAGACAGATAGACAGACAGACAGACATATATAAAAATAGATGGATGGATAGATACATGCATATACACAAGTCAGGTACGTCTTCCTAAAAATATACATTATACATATCTACGAAATCTACAGAGTCTACTCGTAAAAGAATACCTCCTATCCAGCCATTTCACCCCCCCTCCTGCCCGTTCGTGATGAACCCATCCAGCTTCGGTTTCACGAACGCTAGGGACACACACACACACACACACACACACACCGTCCTCCATTACCCCCACCAATGGAGCCACCGTGAGGCCCAAACCTAATTTCTCAGACGTTGTGCTCTGCTCACTTAACCTCCACACGACCGAGTTCCCTATTTCTATATTCTCTCTTCTTCCTCACTTTGTCGTCTCTCTTCGCCCTCCCACTTCCTCTGGCCTATACCTTCCCATCCTTCTACCCTTCCACATTCCGAAGAAAATGGGGGAAAAAACGGGGTAGGGGTAACTACGCTGCTACGAAAAGCCAATGACTATCAGGCGAATACTCTAAGAAGTCAACTGGGGCGGTTCATCACAAGGGCGTGATCCTGCGACGCCACACGGGCGACTTCGACGACTCCCCCGTCGCCCCTGCCGTACGTTCACACGGAGTCTTTATTTATCTTATTACGTTCCTGCGAAGGAGGGAAGATGATCATTCTTCCGTCGGCCTCTCCCTCCCACACCTGATTCAGCGAATTTTCTTACGTCCCGTCGCTACGAATGTCAAAAAAAAAAAAACGTCACGATAATTTGACTTCGCATGAGCTTGCTTTCGCGCGTCTCGAGCAGACAGCAGCCAGCTCTTAACCGCTAGAGAGGAGGCACTGGAAAGCCAACCTCAAGCGCATATCACACAAGACCCGTTCTCTAAATAGTCCTTAAATATCAAAGGCCAGGTGACACGTCACAGCGTTCGACGGAGCGATTACGGTGAGTGGTCTTCCATGTTCGACCTTCGACGAGAGATTTCGGACTCCTAAGTACATTGCTTTAAAACATCGACCTCCCCACCCCTTGCATAACCAAAATCGACCTCCCCCCTTGCATAACCAAAATCGACCTCCCCCCCTTGCATAACCAAAATTGACCTCTCCCCCCCGCCTCACCAAAATCGATCTTTCACTTCACAACACCAATAATTTCTATTTACTTCCTTTCCGAAAAAGGGGCCTTAAAGAGAGTACTTTGAACACACAAACACACACAACTATCATCAGCCAACCTCTGCGCTTTCTGGGAAGAAAGAAACACACATACAGACAGACAGACACACATGACTACAACACCCATCCCCCTTCCATGCAAGTGTGGGTTAAAAATAAAAAATAAAATATATAAGGTTAAAAGAAGGAGTTTCTGAAATTCTTAAGAAGAGTGGCGTTCTGTGCAAGGTCCAGCGATCAAACACACATCCTGGCAAAGAAATGATATCATTCGCTGGATTTGACGGGGGTTATGGGTGGGCGGGTTGGTCTCTGGCCTCGTCTATCTAAGGAGGTAAGGATCTCTGGCCTCGTCTGTTCTAGGAAGGAAGCTCCTCTGGCCTCGTCTGTTCCAGGAGGTAAGGGTCTCTGGCCTCGTCTGTTCCAGAAGGTAAGGGTATCTGGCCTCGTCTGTTCCAGGAGGTAAGGACGTCTGGTCTCGCGTGCCCCTAGAACAAAGGAACTCGAGCATTCTCTATTCCAGGAAGAAAAGACCCTCTGCCTTCGTCTGTTCCAGGAGGCAAGGACCTCTGGCCTCGTCTGCCCCAGGAGGTAAGGACAGCCCCTGGCCTCATACATCCTTGGTGGTTGGGGCCCACTGTTGTAAACTAGAGGCCAAGTGACGTCACGCCAGCCTTCCGCCCCTTCAAGGTGAAAAAACATCCCCTCACTACTTCCCTTAAAAGAAAACGGGTACTTCTCCCTAAAGGTACAGGAACTTTTTTTTTTTTTCCCCAACTCGCCATTTTCCCCTTCAGGCAAGAGCGTTTTTACCCCCAGACTTCCCTAACAGGAAAGGAACATTTATTGCTACTTTCTTCAAGGCCACGTCGGATTCTGAATGTTTCGTGAGAAAAGGCGGTAGATATTTCTCCTCAGTTTACGAGACTTCAGTAATGGCTAAATTGAGATAATCGCAATAAAAATGAAGTTTTATACACACACACACACACAAATATATATATATATATATATATATATATATATATATATATATATATATATATATATATATAAATGAAGACCACAGCATCGTCTCGTCCATGTTGCTGGCAGGACTGGACGCTTCCCGAATTTCACTGGGGAGGGATGAGAAACGTGTTTCTATTTTCAACAAGAGAATTCTTTTTCTTTTTTTTCTTCTCTCCCTATACGGTCTGCGTCTTCTGTCGTCTGCAGTCCTAAACGAACGTCCCATCTCTGTATCTTTTCACACAAGGGGGCGTACGTTTGGTTCGCCAGTAACCTGTGGTGCCGACCGGCGGACGTGGCCAGCTACCCGAGCGCTGCAGGAGGCCCATGGATGGGGATAGAAGGGAGGGACAACAGAGACAGGAAGGATGCTCAGGTCTTGGTAAGTAAGCAAGCTGTGAATGCTGGACGTTTTCCAAAGTCGTATATGAAATATCATGCATTAATCATTTGATTTCTTCAACACGAACAATACAGATGATGATGCCCGTAACTACAAGGCAACATAGGCCCTGATGCCCTTAACTACAAGGCAATATAGGCCCTGATGCCCTTAACTATAAGGCAATATAGGGCCTGATGCCCCTAATGACAAGGCAATACAGGTCCTGATGGCTTTAACAAACAAGCCATTACAGATGCTGACAAAGAGACTAGGCCTTTATACACACACACACACACACACACACACACACACACAAACCCTCGTGATATACCGTCAAACAAACGTTTCCAGAAGGAGTGAGACGGACGTCCAGCCGGCAGAAAAGCTGGGGAAAGTGGGAAGAAACGTGGAACTATGAGAAGAAAACGTGAAGCTGTCGGAGAGGCATCCAAGAGCCTAACGTAAAAAGGCTTGGATCCTGGCGCGCCTCTTCGTGCAGCTCCCGAATTGGAATCGAATCCTTCCGTTGAAAAGGTTCATCAAAGCCCAAAATAGATGTACGTTCTCTTTACAAGCCACCGAGGGAAGGTGTATACCACAGGAGGAGGAGGAGGAGGAGGAGGAGGAGGAGGAGGAGGTAGCTGCTGCTCTCCCAGAGGGGGAGCCTTCTTCAGGAGGGAGAGTTAAGAGTTGTGCGAGTCGGCAAAGAGTGAGTGAGAGCGAGTGCTGGGGGAAGGCCAGCGAGTGAGGGAGTTAGTGTGAGCTACGCGAGTGATGCGTGCATTCTTATTTTGGGGTGACTATTTTCTTGCCTTCGATACTGGAGGAACTGTCAGCTGGCTGGTGTTTACCGTGCCGTTCACTGTCTTTGTTTACGCCTGGCCTCTTGCTGGTGGCGGGCGCGGGGGAGGTGATAGTGGGAGTTGTGGTGGTAGATGTGGTTGTAAAAGAGGGATTCACGGGGGTGATATGAATAACTGGGTGCTTGTGGTAGTGGTCGTACCACAGCGGTGGTGGTGGTGAGGGACGATAATGAGACTATGACGAGTGGTGATGGTGACCACCATGTAATGATGGTGATTACAGCTGGCAACAGGAGGAGGCCATGGTAAGGAGTATGGCTGAAGCATTTTCTACTTAACCGATCACTGGACGGTGACCCTAAATCTCCCGTTTCGGGCCCGAAGGGTGTACAACACCCTTCCCAGGTACTGCACAAACAAGGTGTGATTACAAATCAACCCAATATTAGACCAGAGGTAATCCTATCTTCCAGGTGAGACTTAATCTCCTCCGCTCGATGGCGATAAATGTCACAAATTAACTATGTTTCTCCCCTCCCTCCTCCCCTCCGTCAATGTGGATGTCTGCGATACCCAGGCGATAAACCCGACCCCCTCCACCAGTCACCTCGTCCACAGCTGCGACAGCGTCTCAAGTTCCTTAGCAATCACCGTAGGGGGGACGTGCCTTCCAATGATCCCCTCCAGGGCAAGGCTCTCCCGACGCGTGCAAACTAACTGTACTCGGTGTATAGTAGGAATACGGCATCTTACAGGTGCCCTAGCTACATGCCACCTGAGGGTGTGTGTGTGTGTGTGTGTGTGTGTGTGTGTGTGAAGAGGAATACAAGATCTTACAGGTCTCCTAGCTACATATCATTCTGGGGGCTGGGGGGTGGGTGGGAAGGAAATTTCGGGATGATGATGATGATGATGATGATGATGATGATGGTGGTGTTGGTGGCGGTGGTGATGATGATGATGATGATGGTGATGATAGTGATGATGGTGTGAAGCATCTTGAACACCTCAATATTCACCCGTCGACATCTCAATGGTTGTTGGCGGTTGGCGGCCACCTCACTGTGTATCATCCTCCACACAAAGAACCCGGTGACTTAAGCAGGTCCGAGAGAGAGAGAGAGAGAGAGAGAGAGAGAGAGAGAGAGAGAGAGAGAGAGAGAGAGAGAGAGAGAGAGAGAGACAATTAGTGTGTTCCCTGTCTGTCTGTCTGTGTGTACAGCGACTAACATTTAGCCTCTAACTGAGGGATTCTGGTCAAAAATTTAATGGGTCGTAAATATTAGAATACAACCTCCCCTGAGTTTTATTGGCGATCCTCACGATTTATGCGGTGGCCGGGGGGTTGTGTGGGGGGAGGAGGAGACAGCGCGATGCAAGGTTACGTGAGGTGCTCAGAAACACACACACATACACACACACACACACACACACACACACACACACACACACACACCTCTGCAACGAGCCAAAGTCCTAGTATTAACTGCTCGGCTTAACAAGTTGTTTATGGCCTCTCGTGTCAAAAGTCACACTTTCCTTTTTTTTTTTTTTTCTTAAATCATTCTTATTTTTTTTTTCTATTACCTCTTCTAAAATAAACGCATTCTCATCAACATCTTCCACTACGACAATCACTATATATATATATATATATATATATATATATATATATATATATATATATATATAACTTTTTTTTACTGCTTAAAACTGGTTCTGCAATTTTTTTTCTTTATATTTTTTTTACGGTTTTCGGAAGAACCCGCCTGCAAGTCAATATGATCAGCGAACGTAAATAAACCCAGAGGAATTACGTCATCAGCGGCTACACTTGACTCGACCCTGGCAAACGGTGTGCCCACGATAACATCTGTAGCTTGAAGCAAGCCGAAATGTGATCATGGGGAAGGGCGGAGGTGTGTCGAGGGGTTGGGAGGTGTCTGGAGGGGAGGAGGTGTGTGGAGGGAGGAGGAGGAGGTGTGTGGAGGGATGGGAAGTGTGTGGAGGGAGGAGGAGGTGCGTGTGGAGGGAGGGGAGGTGCGTGTGGAGGGAGGGGAGATGCGTGTGGAGGGGTGGGGGAGGCGTGTGGACGGGTGGGGACCACGTGTGGAGAGGTGGAGAAGGAGATGGGTGGGGAAGGGGAAGGGGGATATGGTTGAGGGAGTGGCAAAATGGGGTAAGGGCTCTGCGGTTCATGGGTTGGGGGGGATGGGCGCCGCTGAGAAATGAGAGAGAGAGAGAGAGAGAGAGAGAGAGAGAGAGAGAGAGAGAGAGAGAGAGAGAGAGAGAGAGAATAGGTAAAGCTTGGGTGCCAGGGAGGGTCAGGCAGGGTCACGAGGTTTCGAAGGGGATGAGGAGGGAGGGAGGGTTTCCAGTATGGGATGTGGTAACCACCCAACCACCACCACAGCTTTAACCCGAAGGTTCATACGGGGTCACCAGGTGCGGAAAAGGCGTGTGCTACAACCAGTGTGTGTGTGTATATATATATATATACACATTATCCCGGAAAGCAAAAATGGGTATGTTTGAAGGAATAGTAGTTCCAACAATGTTGTATGGTTGCGAGGCGTGGGCTATGGATAGAGTTGTGCGCAGGAGGATGGATGTGCTGGAAATGAGATGTTTGAGGACAATGTGTGGTGTGAGGTGGTTTGATCGAGTAAGTAACGTAAGGGTGAGAGAGATGTGTGGAAATAAAAAGAGCGTGGTTGAGAGAGCAGAAGAGGGTGTTTTGAAATGGTTTGGGCACATGGAGAGAATGAGTGAGGAAAGATTGACCAAGAGGATATATGTGTCGGAGGTGGAGGGAACGAGGAGAAGAGGGAGACCAAATTGGAGGTGGAAAGATGGAGTGAAGAGGATTTTGTGTGATCGGGGCCTGAACATGCAGGAGGGTGAAAGGAGGGCAAGGAATAGAGTGAATTGGAGCGATGTGGTATATAGGGGTTGACGTGCTGTCAGTGGATTGAATCAAGGCATGTGAAGCGTCCGGGGTAAACCATGGAAGGCTGTGTAGGTATGTATATTTGCGTGTGTGGACGTGTGTATGTACATGTGTATGGGGAGGGTTGGGCCATTTCTTTCGTCTGTTTCCTTGCGCTACCTCGCAAACGCGGGAGACAGCGACAAAGTATAAAAAAAAAAAAAAAAAAAAAAAAAAAAAAATATATATATATATATATATATATATATATATATATATATATATATATATATATATATATATATATATATATATTCCCAAGAGTTCACAGGGAAAATGAAACACACAAACACATACATACACACAGGGGTGGTCAGGGAGCATCACCCTTTTAAGGGAAAATCGGACCCTTACTAAGGGCGGCCTGCTGGAGGCGAACATGGGACACAGGGTGACCAGGTTCCTCAGCACCCACGGGGTCATGACAACCCATGACCTTAAGGAGGGATCGGAACATTCCCTTACGACTACACAAACTCCCTGGGTAAACGCTCTCTATACACTCAAGACACACGTGCATCGGGTCCGTGAAAACGTTTGGACAAATGAGAAACGCTTATGAAGTCTCCTTCAGAATTGGACTCATGAGGAGGAAGAAAGGTGTCAGAGATGCTTCGTGTGACGCGGGGGGGAATAGATAGTGGGAAGGTCACTGGTACTGCTTTACCCCCACGCGGACATGATTTCCAGCTGGAATGATACGCTGGACACAATGTGCAATGTGCAAATCAGTGATACACGGGATACAGTGTGCAAATCAGTGATACACGGGATACAGTGTGCAAATCAATGTTACCCAGGGTACAATGTGCAAATGAAGCCCCGTGGGGAGGAACGGAGACGGTTGATTAAAATGTTGGGTGTGAAGAGCGCGAGCGTCATGGTGCCATGTCTGTTTGATCTCTTGCGCACGACGGTTACGTCACGGCACGTCATGTCACGACCCCCTCCGATGCAATGGCCTGGTCTTTTGACCACTGGTTCATGCATCAGGCTGGATGGGGCTTGCACAGTCGACCATACGGGCAGCTATACATGATCAATCAGATCAGAGGGGAGGGGAGGGAGGGAAATAGCCATACATGATTAATCACATAAGAAGGGGAGATGTCTTAAGACAGACATGATCAGTCACATAACAGGGAGGGGGGGGGGGGGAGAGCCAGCCACGGGGGAGGCATCCATGCATGATCACTCACGGGGGGGGGGGGGGGAAGAGCCAGCCACGCATGATCAATCACAGAGGGAGGCCAGCCAGCCACGCATGATCAATCAGATAAGAGGGGAGCAAGCCATATATGATTAATCTGATACGAGGGGTAGCCACCCGTGCATATGATTAATCACATAAGAGAGGAAGGCAGCCAGGGATGATCAATGACATAAGAGAGGAAGGCAGCCAGGGATGATCAATGACATAAGAGAGGAAGGCAGCCAGAGATGATCAATGACATAAGAGAGGAAGGCAGTCAGGGATGATCAATGACATAAGAGAGGAAGGCAGCCAGGGATGATCAATGACATAAGAGAGGAAGGCAGCCAGGATGATCAATGACATAAGAGAGGAAGGCAGCCAGGGATGATCAATGACATAAGAGAGGAAGGCAGCCAGAGATGATCAATCACATAAGAGAGGAAGGCAGTCAGGGATGATCAATGACATAAGAGAGGAAGGCAGCCAGAGATGATCAATCACATAAGAGAGGAAGGCAGCCAGAGATGATCAATGACATAAGAGAGGAAGGCAGCCAGAGATGATCAATCACATAAGAGAGGAAGGCAGCCAGAGATGATCAATGACATAAGAGAGGAAGGCAGCCAGAGATGATCAATGACATAAGAGAGGAAGGCAGCCAGAGATGATCAATGACATAAGAGAGGAAGGCAGCCAGAGATGATCAATGACATAAGAGAGGAAGGCAGCCAGAGATGATCAATGACATAAGAGAGGGCAACTGATCAATGCTTACCACAAGATTAAGCCAAGGTGGCACATCGATCATAACTAGGTACAAAAACGCCTAAATCATAGACTGAAATGCCTATCCGAAACATCATGAACCACTAACGCACTCATTACCTACACACACACACACACACACACACACACACACACACACACACACAGAGAAAAAAATAATAAATAATAATGATAATACTAACAATAATACGAATTTGTACCTTGGCCACAGTGTGAAACAATTTCCAGCACAAATGTGTAACAATTTTAACTTTTTAATGTTGTAATTTATGGTTAAACAGGGAGTTAATTATGCTTAATTCAGCTAAAATCCAGCTCCACGTGTACAGTTATTTGCGTATTAAACAGACAGACGCTTTAATGCTATGCTTCCACCTTCCCCTTAGCTGATCTTTAGCTGAAATGTCCAAAAGAAGCTTTTTTCTCTCTTTTTAAGCTGTTACGCATAAGCTGTGCTGCGATTATACCTTTAATAATACGTTCAAGCTTAAATATGTATTTAGTTAAACACACACCGACTATCTCTGCTCTAGTTTGGCTATCCTTGACTTTACGTGTATTAATCATACCTTCTATGTGAGGTTATTGTGCCTTAAATGTGAATGGTATCGTAACTTTAACTTAAATGTGAGGGGGGGGGGGGTATCGTAACTTTAACATGGGGGCACTGTACCTTAAATGTGAGGGCTATCGTATCTTTAATGTAAGGGCACTGTACCTTAAACATGAGGGGTATCGTACCTTAAATATTAGGGCACTGTACCTTAATGTGAGGGGTATCGTGCCTTAAATGTTAGGGGTATCGTACCTTAAATGTTAGGGGTATCGTGCCTTAAATGTTAGGGGTATCGTGCCTTAAATGTTAGGGCACTGTACCTTAAATGTGTGGGTATCGTACCTTAAAGTGAGGGTACAATATATTCAATGTAAGGGTTATCATACCTTAAATGAAAAGGTGTCATAATCATGTGAAAAAAAAAGGTACCTTAAAAGTAGAGAAGAAAACGGAAAAAAATATAGAAGAAAACGGAAATCCCACTTTAAATGTGCAACAATTCTACCATAAATAAACGAGCAGAAATTTTTCAGTAAACGAGCAAAAGCTTTAATTTCGAACGGCCTGCAACTGTACCTTTAAATGCGCGAAACATTTTTCTCTAAAACGAGAGAGAGAATCCGGCGTTTAAATGTGCGGGTGTTACTTAAATGTACGATATCTGTACACCGTCTGCCTACCAGAACAGGACAGGAATGTGTGGTCTTTCCACACGTTGAATGTGTGGCCTTTGTACATGATGCATGCAGCGGTTCAAAGCTAAATATGTAGTCCCTCTGACCCTATCGTGATGAAACCCTTTAGGAGGGTTCAGAAACCACAGACTCAGCTGTTGAAACCCCAGCTGAAGTGTGCTCACCCCTGTCAGCCAGTTTGTAAGCATAAGGAGGTTCAGAAACCACAGACTGAGCTGTCGAATCCCCAGCTCAAGGATGCTTCCTCCTTGTCGGCTTGTAAGCTTATGGAGATTCCGGAACAGATTTAGCTGTTAAAATCTCCGATTAAGTAAGCCCCCCCACCTCCTTCCTTCCCTCCAGCCAGCTTGTAAGCTAAAGAGGGGGGTCAGAAACACAGACACAACAGCTAAACCCACAGATGGAGCAGAAACCTCTCCTCCTCCTGCTAGTCGGCCCTATGGAAGTTCACAGACACACCGGCTCCGTTGTTGAGCAGTTCTCCCTCAAATGTTCTCCTGTTCTTGCCCTCTTTACGTGCCGAGCAAATTCTAGTTCCACCGGGGCGGGCAGGCAGCTAGCCAGCCACGTTCACCAGAGCCACAAATGGCACAAATGTAAGGCCAAAATATACCAAGGTGTCTTTCAGTCTAGCCTGGCCAGGCCTGGCCTGGACGGGCGGGTTGGACGAAGAGCTCTCTCTCTCTCTCTCTCTCTCTCTCTCTCTCTCTCTCTCTCTCTCTCTCTCTCTCTCTCTCTCTCTCTCTCTCTTCCCCTCCTCCTCCTCCTCCTCTCCCATGATCTACAGCTCGGGGAAACAGCGCACTCATCACGTCCTCGCCTGCGAGCACAAAGCATATGGCCACCAACGCAGCCCTTCCGTCTCCCTCCCAACACACAACAACGAATCCCTTTTGTTCTGTTCTGTGTCCAGGCCTGGGACACACTTCTCCTTGTCCTCAACACAACTGAATGTCTCCAAAGGAAGAAAAAAAAAAATATCTGTGATTCTCAAAAGACAGTTCTAACTCCTCCGATCACCTAAAGTTAAGTTACGGGCCTCCAAAGAACATCTCCCACCCTCCAAAACAATCTCCGTCATAAGCCTTGCCTCCAAAAGCCACTCCTTACGTCCACGGACGGGCCTTCCTCCCTCCAACAAGGGCACACTCCCCTCCTCCACCACTCTCTGCCTTCCTCGTCTTTTGTCTGGCCACATCCTTCATCAGCCAGTACTGTGCCGCGGTCCTTAACTCCAACACCTCCTGAATAGCCCAGCTCTACCCATGCAAATCACCTCTGGCTGCACCCGCTCTTCTCCCACTACACCCTTTTCTCCTCTCACGCCACCCTTATCTCCTCCCTACACTCTCCTACTCCTCTCACTCCACCCCTATCTCCTCCCTACACTCTCTTACTCCTCCCTAACTCTCTTCCTCCTCTCACTCCACCCTTATCTCCTCCCTACACTATCTTACTCCTCCCTAACTCTCTTCCTCCTCTCACGCCACCCTTACCTCCTCCCTACATCCTTTAACCTCCTTCACTCTTCCTTCCTTCCCTCCACTCTTCCTTCCCTCCCTAGCCTCGAGCCGACTCCCTCCACACAACACATCACATCCCCATAACATTATCTGACCTGTGGGAAGATATACCTGTGACCTGTGCCATGGGAATTCCCTGACCTGTGGGGAATGCTTTCCCTACCTCTCCATCTAGGCCAAAGGGGTTTCCCCCCCGACCAGTGGCAAGGGTTTCCCTGACAGCTGGACCCCCTCCCCCTCCCTCCCTACCTGTGACCTGTGTCAAGGGTCACCTCCCCCAAAGCCTGTTGCAGGCCCACGCCATTACCTGAGGAACGCTAATATCCGGCACTTTCGTTAATCTTCGTCCGCTTTTAAGTTTCCTTCATCCTCCCTTTATCTATACCTTCCCCTCCTCCACCCTATTCTTTTTTCTGTTTTGTTTTAGGTTTTACCTGCCCTCTTCCTTAGTTTAAGGTTTTATCTGCCCTTTCCCCCCCCCCCCCCCTGGTTTTCAGACCCTCTTTCTGCCGCTTTTCAACCCATTTTGCCCTTCATATATCCGACTTTTTAGTTTTCGCCTTCAAAAATTTTCCCCGTGAAATTCTGAATCGATTAACTTCCGGATTTATTGGGATCATCCTATGTTTTTTTTTCTGGATCTAAATCCCTTATAAAGTTCTTAATTCTCTAATTATCTCAAGTTTCTGACACCTTTCACAAATCTGATGACTTGCGTTTTTTTATACTTTTAAAACCCAAGACGTTTTAAAGTCCCCTTCCAACTTCTAAGTTCCTAGTTTCTGGCGAAGTATATGTACGGTCTCAGGTTTCTAAGGCGCCCTTTATATGGTTTCCAAGCCGTCCTTTATAAGGTTTCTAAGGCGCCCTTTATATGGTTTCCAAGCCGTCCTTTATAAGGTTTCTAAGGCGCCCTCATTAAAGGTTTCTATGGCCCTTTCTGGTGATGTACTACGCACACAGAGAGACAACAAAAACGCTCATACAACCATGTATGTACGTTAATCACACACACACACACACACACACACACACACACACACACACACACACATACACACACACACGCACACATACACACACACACACACACACACACACACGGCTCGTGGCCCTGCGCTTCCAGGCGAGGTAGGTGGGTGTCAGGCTGCTGGGCCTAAGGCACAGTATGGGCAGCTGTAGGGGAGAATACTAGGGCGGGTGCCACTCAGGGTGCCAGGGAGAGAACCCACTGAACGATAAGGGAGGGTACCGAGAAGGTTTCTGAGGAGGGATAACAGGGAGGGTTTCCAGGGGGAAGAGAGAGAAAGTAACAGGTAGGGTGTGCCGAGGAGAGGAAGGAAGGAGGGAGGGAGGGAGGGAGGGAGGGAGTGTGGGTGTCAGGCCAGACCAGACCTGTGTCGAGCCGGTAGCACCACCACCACCTCCTCCTCCTCCAACACCTCGCCGCCGCCAGCAGCAGCAGCCACGTATCAACTCCTCGACGTGATTTAAGGAGTTCAGGGCAGGAACGTGTTGGCCTCATCCGGGGTAATATTCCTCGGTCATGTTCTGAATGTACAATTCCCGTTTAGGTCTGGCCACGGCTCGCCGCTGAGCCACTCCTGTTTTTCTGTGTGTGTGTGTGTGTGTGTGTGTGTGTGTGAGTACATACCGCCCATCCCTCGAAATATCTTGACGCCACATGATGCATACGTTATGACAGGACACTTGCTGAATACGGTAGTAGCAGTAGTACTAGCACTTAGTCTACTCCTCCCGAGCATCCCACACCACAACTCCAACCAGCAGCCCATCCGCTGAAGACGAGCCAAACGCCAAAAGCAACCTACACCATCGCAGGAGGGGGTGCGGGTCTTATACCACACACACCCCCAAGGGTCTATACCCTAAGCCTATGCATATACAGGAAGGCATTTCCATGTCTACATTACCCCATCCGTCCACCGGAGACATATCAAGTATTCTACACGTACATACGCTGACCCACACCTGGGGCCTATGGTCGCCACACAGCTACACCCTGACCCATACCTGGGCCTATGGTCGCCACATAACTACACCCTGACCCACACCTATAGCCCATGGTCGCTACACACCTACACCCTGACCCCACACCTATAGTCCATGGTCGCTACACACCTACACCCTGACTCACGCTTCCAGTGTCTCAATACTCCACAGTGACAACCCTCACAGACCTGGCCAGAAACAAAAAGAAAAAACAAAAAACAAAATAATAAGCCATAAAAAGAAAAAAAAAATTGTTCCATTACTTAACTTTGTAACTATTACCCAAAACACTGAGGTAAATCTGATTACTTTTTGCTCCGGTAACCATTCGCAGTAATTAATTCACTCACATCCGCGCGATTATTCGACTTAATCTTAGTTTATTTCGATATTACACCGAGTTAAGATTAAGGGTTAATCTCACCGATTAAAGAATAAACACCTTAGTTACGTTTTCGTGTTTCAAAGTTTATAATTCAGTTCATAATTCTCTCTTTCTCTTCTCTCTTCTACATTCCTCTCGACGTCCCTTCAATACGACTGTATACATTTTCTCTCACATCCTCTCCTTCATCTATGTCCTCCTCCCCTTTCCCACTCTCCGTGTTTTACTTCATTATACTATTTTCTGCAGTCTTCCAGCACCCTCCTAGCCACATCTCCGCAGTGAGGGGGCTAGGGCGATGGGGAGGGGAAAGTGTGGGGAGAGGAGAGTAAGGAAAGAAGTGTGGAGGAAGGGGGGAAGGGGAGAGTGAGAAGGAGGGAAGATTGTGGGCGAAGGAAGAAATGAGGGGGATGGGAGAATTTAGCAAGAGAGAGAGAGAGAGAGAGAGAGAGAGAGAGAGAGAGAGAGAGAGAGAGAGAGAGAGAGAGGCCTTCATCTACAGGGGGACCAGTTTACACCCGACGCACAAAAACGCAGCACCACCAATGATTCCAGCTTCCGCCCGACGCTGAGGGGGGAGGGGAAAGAAACACGGTGAGGAAGTCCAGAAGACACGATCATGTCGGCAACCCATCATCCTTCCTCCTCCTCCTCCTCCTTCCTCCCCACCTCCCTCACAGCACCGGCTCCCATGGCACGCTCCTCAACGTCTCCCTCACACATAGATTAAAGTCGTACACCGCCTGCATACGAACCTCATCATTTCAACACGCGCACCACCTCCTCATTCTTCACGTGAATACTTATTCAATGTGAAAGGATACCGTGGGGAGGCGTGCGTGTATAGCACCACAAGCTGTAGACCAAGGACAACAAGAACGGAGGCCAAGCAATATGCAAACGAGGGCAAGGGTTTGACGCGTTATACACCGACCACGAGACATCATAAGGAAGCCAAAGGATGTTGGGGGGGAAGGGGTCGTCGTATGTACTGTGAAGCCACTGGCCTCTAAGCCCATCAGGCCTACCCATCAGGGGCATCCATCAGAGGCACCAGCCAGGGATACCCATCCGGAATGCCTATCAGGGATGCTCTATCGGAGGGATCCATCAGCAGAAATCTATCAGTAATGCCCATCAGTCATGCCCAACAGGGATACCTCTCAGGGTGCATCCATCAGGGGCACCAATTCAGGGGAACCCATCCAGGGCGCCCATCAGGAACTGCCTATCAGAGGCATCCACAGAGGGGCTCCCGTTAAGGGAATGGCTACCACTCGAACACGTGTAACGCATGATCATAACACTGCAACACAGTTATAAAAATCTTATGCCACGCAGAATGTCCTAAGTGAATACACACACACTCGCAGCAAACACACTCCAGGCGCCTCCTCCCACTCCATGCCGAGCTGTGGAGAGTTCCGGAGACACTCGACAGCAAATCTCCATTTGTGTACGTGGAGACTATGATAATGAGCCGGGGAGCTGGAGACGCAATACACAGCAACACTCCTCACCCTAAAGGAGTAATGAAGACTGGCGAAACACACACTGCAATACACACTCCCTCCCATAAAAGGGATGGAGACAGGCGAAACACACACTCCAACACTTTACCCCCACAAAAAAGAGGAGTTATATAGAGACGAAACACACACCAACACTTTAACGAAATACCACAACGCGAACCTACACGTCGTACACGCTGTGTTCCCTCCTACATCCCCACAACAGGATACCAAACAGAGACTTGGGGACCAGTAACGCGGAGACGGCGGCACTCGCCCATATCCACAACAACCCAACCCTCACCGACACCACACGGGTTCCGTCCCTCCTGGAATGAAGCATCTAACAGAGGGACATCACCAAGCTGGGGAGACGCTCCGCCCCTTACACAGAGCCCAGTTCAAGAGGCTGAGATATAATCTTACGTCTGACGCACGAAACTTAAACCTCATCATCTAAAGTAACGTAGAGCAAAACAACACGTCACAAGAAAGTGACGTTCGTGCTCTTTGCAGGTAAAACAGTCGAAGGAAAAAATACCATTACAACGATATATATATATATATATATATATATATATATATATATATATATATATATATATATATATATATATATCATCCCTGGGGATAGGGGATTAAGAGTACTTCCCACGTATTCCCTGCGTGTCGTAGAAGGCGACTAAAAGGGGAGGGAGCGGGGGGCTGGAAATCCTCCCCTCTCGTTTTTTTTTAATTTTCCAAAAGAAGGAACAGAGAATTGGGCCAGATGAGGGTATTCCCTCAAAGGCCCAGTCCTCTGTTCTTGACGCTACCTCGCTAATGCGGGAAATGGCGAATAGTTTGAAAGAAAGAAAATATATATATATATATATATATATATATATATATATATATATATATATATATATATATATATATATATATATCCCGGCTTCCTACAGCGAAATCAGCCGAGGAAAAGGGGCGACTCAGCCTGCCTCTAGAGAAAAGAAATAGTGCAACGCCTCGTTGAAAAGCTCTTCCGCCGGCGTGTCCGCGCTGGCTGTCCAACACGGGCGACGGTAGCGGTGTAATCAGTGTTCCAGCCTCGCAGCCCTACCGCCCGCGGGCCCACAATTATCAACTCTTTGTTCCAGCCAGCAGCAAGCCCTCGCCTGGAACATGCCAGACCTTCCAGACTCACTTGTCCCCGACCGCTGACCTGGAAAGTGCCACAGTCCGGAGCCACGTTGACGACCGGGAGAGTTTTGGCAGGGGGGGAGATGGGATGCTGGAACGCCTACAGGAGAGAACGAGAGGAAATGTAATATCTGCATCGCTGGATGTTAATTGTGGATGACTGGAAAGGTTCAGCAGAGGATTTGTCTCTCGTAACTCCGGAGCACCGCGTCGCCAGCTGTGCCCATTTCACACTGCAAGAACCAACTTCATATTCAGCAATTCCAGACCTTCTACCTTCAATGCCAGACCTTTATAATACCTCCCCTCTGCGAACTCCCCAAGAACAGACAGGATAGCTCCCTCTCTTCTCTCTCTCTCTCTCTCTCTCTCTCTCTCTCTCTCTCTCTCTCTCTCTCTCTCTCTCTCTCTCTCTCTCCAGTCTGGAAATAAACCATAAGAAAAACGGACACGTTACAGACACGGCCGGGGATGGTTTGGGGGGGGGGGGGGCTGAAAAGCACCTGGAACAGTCCAGCAAGGATGCGAGCAGGCAGGCAAGACTTTAAAAGCCAAGACGTTCTTGTTGTACCGGGGAACCCTCAAGGCATTCTCCAAAGACGGACGAAGAAGTCTGGGGCATCATCATCCACTCACGATATCCAAAAATTTATGGAATACATCTTTTTTTTTCTGTTTTCTTTTCTAACTGACGCTCCAGTTTTATCTATTTTTTGTTTTGTGTTTTGTTTCAGTCCCTTTACATTCTTCCTCCACCACCCCCACTATATCCTTTGTTCCCATTTTCTCTTGCCGTCTTGCCCCTCTTCTTCTTCCACTTCCTTTCCCAACCTAAACAACCTCATATGAGGTCCCGGGGTCCCCTCCACCTTTCCGTCCACTCATTTCAGTTATCATTAATACCCACCTCACATGAGGCAAGTGGATTGAAGGAGGGTTAAAATACATACATACATACATACATACACACACACACACACACACACACACACACACATATATATATATATATATATATATATATATATATATATATATATATATATATATATATATATATATATATCCAGCTAGTCATTTCTTTAATCCGATCCACCGGTTAAGCTGACCAAACTCCGGTTCCCGTCAACAAACCATCTCCGAAATCAATAACGAGAAATAAAAACATGGAACTGAATAAATAAACTCGAGGGCACGCGCGCACCGGGATATCACTCTTGGGCCACCATGTCGTAGGGTTCATTTTCCCGGCGTGTCGAAAATCCAAAATCATTTTAAAGGGGGGGAGGGAACAGTAATTGCGCTACCTTCCTTCCTTCCTCCCTCCTCCCCCTCCATCCAACCCCATCTCCATCCACAGTCCCCAATCTTCTCCCCCTCCTAAACCTATACTCTCACCTCCCCCCACTCCAACACCATCCCCCTCCTCTCTCTCTCTCTCCCCCTATTCAAGGCGGGTCCTGCATTATCTTAATTACCATCGTCTTACACGGTTCCGTAAGCCGGAGACGTCTGCTTGTGTCCGCACTGGAGACTGGAAAATTGAAAATTGAAACTGGAAATGAACTGGTGATGGAATGTGTGCCACTTGAAAATCCTGGTCGACCGAAGGAGGGGAAAAGGGGGGGAAGAGGGAGGGGAGAAGACACCCAGGCAACTGGTGGTGGTGGTGGTGGTGGAGATGCTACTGGTGGTGGTGGTGGTGCTGCTGATACTGCTGCTGCTGCAGCCAGTGTTGGAGATGATGATGCTGGTGATGATGATGATGGTGAAGGTGGTGGTGGTGGCTGGTCATGGTGGTGGTGCGTATGGCGTACACCATCACGCGCTGCCATGAGACGGGGAGGTACTGGAAGCCGACCAAAACAGTTTCAAAGACACTTGTATCAAGTTCCGAGACTACGAATGGGCAATACTGTGACACGTAAGTTTATATGTATACATCTATAAACAAAAGACGAGTGAATCCCCCTAAAAAAACAGTTTAGTGGATCATGCACCAAGACCATGACTATGGCTAAGGCATACAGGCAGGTAGAAGACGAATGACACACTTCTGAGGCGATTTATACTCTGGCGAATCGTCATAAACAGTTAAACTGGTCACACGCACCAAATCTGAGACTAAGTGGATGAGGCAGGGTGGGTGGAGACGTAGCTCAACCACGAATGGTGACTATGGGGCACCATCTCAAGCTCACCAAGCGCTCGACCTCGTCCCGTGGGAGCAACGCCTACATCTCGTAGGGGCAGGAGGCCTGTCACCGCTTGCAAAATGCAGGAGTGTATGTAACTTCCAAGTCTGAAACTCCTCAAGCCCTACATACATTGACTTATATCTACCCATTTGCTGTCTCTGGTGTCCACTATTTTTCCTGTTTCCTCGCCAGGCAATATCTATCTCGTCCTAGCCCATCTGTTTCTATTTTCCTCCTACTATCTCTATCACCTCTCTCATACCTTCCTCATCTTCTCATTCATCCCCACCATCTCTCATCTTATCAGCTTCAACTCAACCATTATCTCTCTCTCTCTCTCTCTCTCTCTCTCTCTCTCTCTCTCTCTCTCTCTCTCTCTCTCTCTCTCTCTCTCTCTCTCATATCTTCCTCATCTCTTAGCTCCTTCCCTACCATGTCCAACCCCTCATTAGCCTCCTCCCTCACTCAGTCCACTCCAGAACAACCTCTCCATCACGCTGAGACACTTGACTCATACATCATGAGGAAATGTGGGAGGAAGGAGAGAAGAGGGAGGGAGGAAGGGGAGAGGAAAGCGGAGGGGAAGGAACAGAGAGAAGGGGGAAACGGGAGGGGACAGAAGGCAAGGCATGGGTAAGTCAGAGGGGAAGGAAGCTCATCTGGGGGAAGGGAAGGAGCAGGAGAGGGGAAGTAGGCTAGCTAGAAGACACACTGGTAAGAGAGAAAGGTGGGGAGGGGAGGGGAGTGAAGGAGCGGAGAAAGGATAGAAAGTAAGGGAGGAGAACAAAAGTAGGGCAGGGATAAGGGAGAGAAGGTAGGGGGTGAAAATGAGAGAAGACAGGAACAGTAGGGGAGAAATAGTAGGGGAGAGTGCAGAGGAAAGATTGGGAGAGGGGGAGATAGATATTTGTGCGGGTGAGGGGGAGGAGGAGGAGGAGGAGGAGGAGGAGGAGGAGGAGGAGGAGGGGGAGGAGGAGGAGGAGGAAGAAATATCGACAGAACCTTTCATTAAGACCAAACACGGAGACCAGCACATCGGCTCAAGGGTACTGGCACTCTCCACCCTCCTCCCCTCCCTCCCTCAACCCCAATCCCCGCATCCTTTCAAATCCAACTCCTCGTCGCCATCTTGACTATTGGCGTTTTTTTTTTCTTTTTATCAACTACCTGCCTGTCTAGCGTAGGCACACAAACGCGCGCACGCACGCACAAGAGCGTGGGCGGTGTGTGTGTGTGTGTGTGTGTGTGTGTGTGTGTGTGTGTGTGTGTGTGTGGCTACATCTGAGTCCTCATTTCTTCGGTACGTAATACTTATGAGGCCACATTTTCTGTGTAACTTTCTCAACCATCACATTCTTTCACATTAAGTTATCAACATTCGCAAGATGCACCAAGTGACTTTATTTCACCCACTCCACACATACCATACTCTGGTACTATGCTTCTCCTCGTCCTCTCCAGCAACATACTCCCAAGTTGTTTCATTCCATTGTTGCGGTCTCTGGTTGCTCTGTCTTTGCATCTCTCGAAGCACTGTCGACATCATCTGGCCGACTCAAAGACTTAAAAAGGGTTGTGATCAAGCCACTCCTTCCTCTTATCTTCCACGTGGGACGAATTAATGGCCTCTAACCTCCCATTGTTGTTAACTCGGGTCTCCTACTTCTTTTAGCGTCCTTGTCGCCTTCCCCTGCTAGTTCGTATGTAGGGTGATCCACCTTCCTAGTTTCCGGTCAAATGTAAGACATGAATTCACAGTTTCCCCGAGCACTTCCCCATCTACCACTTCAATGCAATTCTATCATTTGCTTGCAGGCGCTCTGTCTCTCTTACAATCCACCTAACCTGAAGCTAAAGTGACTGGCTTGGTACAATGTCCGCTCCCAAGTCCCTCCCTCCCTCCCTCACACACACACACACACACACACACACACACACACACACACACATTCCTGCAGCTGATTTCACGATGGATAGTACCACGTATCGAGGGACTTCCTTCGCTGCGTCCCATCCTCACCATCTTGCGTTTTACCTCGGCTGAACTTCACATAACCACGTGACAAGACCAACTCTGGAGTTTGTCTGGGTCCCCTTGCAAGCCGATGCAATCCACCACGACCTCGGCGTCATCCGCAAACATATTTCGGGCGAGTCCATTCCTACTGTACAGTCGCTCACACAGTTCACGAAGAGCAACGGTCCCAGGACTGGACCCAGCACGACGCCGCTGGTAACCCCAACCCATCTGGAGGAAGCCCTCTCTGACATACGGTCTTTGTTCCCTTCCCAATACGACAATTTTCTATTCATTTGAAGGAGTCTTCTTCCCCTCCCCCATCCCCTACCCAACCCCTCTTTATTCCTGCCTGCCGATCCAAGCCTCTTAATCAGCCTCCCATGTGATACGGGGTTCAAATGCTTTCTGGCGATCCACACACACACACACACACACACACACACACACACACACACACACACACACAATGCACCCGGCCTTCTCCTTCGTCTAGAGCGGAGCTCACTCTCTCATAGAGGTCTAAGGGGTTTGTCACGCATGGCCTCCTTTCCCTGAATCTGTCTGTGTTGTCTCTCTCGCTCAGGTAGCTCCTCCTTCGCGTGTGGTCGTCCCTTACACACACACGCAAACTCACACACACACACACACACACACACACAAATATGCCCCTCTTCTCCTCTACCCTCCTTATCCTCCCCATCACTCCCCCTTCCCTAGGGTGCTAGAGAGAGAGAGAGAGAAAAAAAAAACGGAAATTATCAGAGGTGAGGCAGGTGGCGGTGGTGAGGGGGGAGGAGGAGGAGGGTGTCTGGCGTCTCAAGTTCCATCTTCTGCCTCTTATTCAGAGCTTCAAGTGAGTGTGGTGGCACCCACCGCCGCCGCCTAACCCCCCAACCTCCCTCCTCCTCACACCCCCAAATATTACCGGGGATATTCAAGGACGTTCCGCTCTGTGCGATAGACGGTGCGGGAACACTTGCGAGTATTCGAGAGAGAGAGAGAGAGAGAGAGAGAGAGAGAGAGAGAGAGAGAGAGAGAGAGAGAGAGAGAGAGAGAGAGAGAGAGAGCGTTCATCAGGGCAGTGAAGAACGGGGTTCTGTGTAGCGATATCTTCGCGACGTGTATTCAACACAAGCTTGAGGGACGCTCAAGCTTCCGTGATACTTAAAAGCTTCCAGGATACTCAAGCTCCTGGGACACTCAAGCTTTTGGTCTAACCAAGACTCTGCGATACTCAAGCTTGAGGGACATTCAAGCTTCTGCGATACTTAAAAGCTTATGAGGCCGCGAAAGATTGTGGGACTCACAGGAATATATATATATATATATATATATATATATATATATATATATATATATATATATATGACACAATGTCACGTTCCACATCACCCCTCGTCACCCAGGTACTTAAACGTCAAAGGCTTCTGCAGAATATTGTCATGCACCCGATACAACACTGCCATGCATGACTGCATGACGCCACCGCTGCTGCGTGGTGTCAATCCAAAAGGTGGCACAGCGACACCCCATCTTCCTTGGTGTCATGCCACCGTGCCACCCACCTCAGGGTCGCATTATGGTAAAAGGCCGTCCTTACCTCAGTGCCACACGCCACTCCCCTCCTCCTCGCTACCCAATGCCACACCACACTCCCCTCCTCCTCGCTACTCAGTGCCACACCACACTCCCCTCCTCCTCGCCATCCAGTTCTACACCATACATCCCTCCTCTTCGCTACCCAGTGCCACACGCCACTCCCCTCCTCCTCGCTACCCAGTGCCACACCACACATCCCTCCTCTTCGCTACCCAGTGCCACACGCCACTCCCCTCCTCCTCGCTACCCAATGCCACACCACACACCCCTCCTCCTCGCCATCCAGTGCCACACCTCACCAGCCCACGAAGGTGAGGTGTTGCAGCAGCACAAGGTCCCTCCACAGACCCTATCTCCCCGGCACCAGGAGCCGCCCTCAAGACCACTGAGCGAGAGTATCTCCCCCAGGGAAACGTATGCACGAAGACCTTGTAAAACCCACGACAGACGCCGGTAGCGGCGTGGACAACGGTGGGGGATCCGCAGATCCCAAACGGTAATAGCCAGCTGATTCGAAATATTAATGCGATTCGCGCCAGCGAATGAAGGAGGGAGGGAGGGAGGGAAGAGAAGGGAAAGGAAGGGGGGGGGGGTGTTATTACGGTAACGTGTTCGGGTATTTACGTTGGGGGGGGAGCAGGTGGGAGGGGGGGGGGAGGGTAGTAGTAGTTCGGTGGGTGCGGTGAGGTAGTCTCAATACACGGGCTGGTATAGCGCAGTGGCTCATGCATTCAGATGACCAGCATGGCATGGAGTTACTGTGGGGTTGGTCTCTCTCTCTCTCTCTCTCTCTCTCTCTCTCTCTCTCTCTCTCTCTCTCTCTCTCTGTGTGTGTGTGTTAGGGCTGTTCGGTTACCCTAATGGTTCTCCAAATCGACGATAATGGAGATTACACCCACCGTGGGCGTGTGAGGGAGCAAGAGGGGGGAGGAGGAGGAGGAGGAGGAGGGCGCTTGGCGGGAGCTGGGGGAGGAGAGAGAACTGGCTGGGGTATGATATATATATGTATGCGGGCGGCCCCTCTCCCTCCCTCCCTCCCTCGCCCTCCGGGCCAGTCCATACGTCACCAGGCAACCACATCGATATGGTCGTGCAGGCGAATTTAGAGACATTACGTGGATGGGGGGAGGAGGAGGAGGGGAGGGAGGGAAGAGAAGGGAAAGGAAGGGGGGGGGGGTGTTATTACGGTAACGTGTTCGGGTATTTACGTTGGGGGGGGAGCAGGTGGGAGGGGGGGGGGAGGGTAGTAGTAGTTCGGTGGGTGCGGTGAGGTAGTCTCAATACACGGGCTGGTATAGCGCAGTGGCTCATGCATTCAGATGACCAGCATGGCATGGAGTTACTGTGGGGTTGGTCTCTCTCTCTCTCTGTGTTAGGGCTGTTCGGTTACCCTAATGGTTCTCCAAATCGACGATAATGGGAGATTACACCACCGTGGGCGTGTGAGGGAGCAAGAGGGGGGAGGAGGAGGAGGAGGAGGAGGAGGAGGAGGAGGAGGAGGAGGAGGAGGAGGAGGAGAGGAGGAGGAGGAGGAGGAGGGTGTCTGGCGTCTCAAGTTCCATCTTCTGCCTCTTATTCAAGCTTCTAAGTGAGTGTGGTGGCACCCACCGCCGCCGCCTAACCCCCCAACCTCCCTCCTCCTCACACCCCAAATATTACCGGGGATATTCAAGGACGTTCCGCTCTGTGCGATAGACGGTGCGGGAACACTTGCGAGTATTCGAGAGAGAGAGAGAGAGGAGAGAGAGAGAGAGGAGAGACACCGTGAGGGGAAATGGGTGATAACAATTTTACAAACACCAGAGCAGACATTGCCAGGATGATAGGATGGGAAAGCTACGAAATCAGCGTGAAAAAAAAAATAATGCGACTTAGAAACAAATGGGGAAAAATGAGGAAGAGGAGGAGGAGGAGAGGAGGAGGAGGAGGAGGAGGAGGAGGAGGAGGAGGAGGGTGTCTGGCGTCTCAAGTTCCATCTTCTGCCTCTTATTCAAGCTTCTAAGTGAGTGTGGTGGCACCCACCGCCGCCGCCTAACCCCCCAACCTCCCTCCTCCTCACACCCCAAATATTACCGGGGATATTCAAGGACGTTCCGCTCTGTGCGATAGACGGTGCGGGAACACTTGCGAGTATTCGAGAGAGAGAGAGAGAAGAGAGAGAGAGAGAGGAGAGAGAGAGAGAGGAGAGAGAGAGAGAGGAGAGAGAGAGAGAGAAGAGAGAGAGAGAGAGAGAGGAGAGAGAGAGAGAGAGAGACAGACAGACAGAGAGAGAGGAGAGACACCGTGAGGGGAAATGGGTGATAACAATTTTACAAACACCAGAGCAGACATTGCCAGGATGATAGGATGGGAAAGCTACGAAATCAGCGTGAAAAAAAAAATAATGCGACTTAGAAACAAATGGGGAAAAATGAGGAAGAGGAGGAAAATAGGAAAGAGGAATGAAGTAAGATGGTGAAATCATGTGAGGCAAGTGTGGGAAATATGCATCTCCACAATGGCGAGGAACTGAGGTAAGTCTGATGCAAGACGGTGTTGAGGACAATCAAGGAGGCTGCTGAAACCAAGAGGCTGAAGCAAGACTGATGCAAGGAGGAGTGAAGGACAACCAGGTGTGACACGGATCGATGAAGCTAGACAAGAGTACGCTAAGTCTTAAGGCTAAGCCCTGGGGCTAGAGGCCCAAGGGCGGCACCTAGCACCGTAGTAGGTGCCTGACGCCGGGGACATGAGGTCAAGCCCCTACAGTCAGGTGCAGAGGTCAGACCCTGAGCTCAGGTCGAGAGAACAGGCCCTGATCTAAGGTCTAATGAACAAAACCTCAGCTAGGCCCGGAGAACAAGTCCTGAGCTTTGCTCCAGAGAACAGGCCCTTACCCTAAGTCCAGAGAAAAGTCCCTGATCTTATATCCAGAGAACAAGTCCCTGATCTCAGATCCAGAGAACAAGTCCTGAGCTTAGCTCCAGAGAACAGGCCTTGATCTTAGATCCAGAGAAAAGTCCCTGATCTTAGATCCAGAGAACAAGTCCTGAGCTTAGCTCCAGAGAACAGGCCTTGATCTTAGATCCAGAGAAAAGTCCCTGATCTCAGATCCAGAGAACAAGTCCTGAGCTTAGCTCCAGAGAACAGGCCCTGATCTTAGATCCAGAGAACTAGCCCTGAGCTTAAGATCAGACAAACAGGGCCTCAGACTCGGCAACTTTTAAGAGACTCTAAGCTCAGTAAGACCCAATTCCACAGAACAATGATTTACTTCGACAACTACATAAAGTCTGTGATGGAGGCCGGTGTTCTCTCGCAGAACAGAGAAAAATACACAAGACCAGGACGACGAAGCGAGGAAGTGTGAGCGGATGAAGACAATGACGCCTTTGCCTTCCTCTCATTTTCTTCCGCCTTCCTATCATTTTCTTCTGCTGCTTTTAAAGGGTCTCCATCTTTTTTTTTTCTTTGTTCCTTGAAGTAGCGTTTAGGCCAGATCCACCTTGTCTGGGTCTGTGTGGTCTGTGTCTCGTCAGTAACTTTCAAGACAAACGAAAGGAGATTTCGAACTGGATCGAGACGTCGAAGTGTAAAACGGCAGCGAATCAAAGGGGGGTTTAAACAGACTGAAACAAAGGGGAACGGAACGGAACGGAACGGTACGACAAAAGCCACTCAACGTACTGAAACAAGAGGATCGGAACGGGAATGGTACGAGAAATCCAACACAAGCTGCGCCAAGACACCGAAGAAGGAACGTCTCGGAGGTTGAAGGTCGACCTCGAAGTGAGCTGACCCAACCAAGACAACGAGTGGTGAAGTCTTAAACCCCAACCACGGGAGGCGAGGAGATTAAAAAAGAATAAGGGATATATATATATATATATATATATATATATATATATATATATATATATATATATATATATATATATATATATATATACTTAAAACCGCTCGTCCAGCCTTTAGCCCTGGAGCGAGTATTTCCCCCGGCGTAATTTGCATATCAAAAATGGGCGAAGAGGTAACAGAAATATATGTACCCAGAGTCTCCCTCCCCAACCCTACCCCAGCAGCCATTGTGCCGCGGACAATACAGATCGCCCCTGGGGATCAGAATTTACGGCCTCTCTTCCTTCAAACGGACATGACCTGACCTGACCTCGATTGAGGAGATATCAAGGTGAGGTCATACACACACACACACACACACACACACACACACACACACGCAGGGCGGATCACAGAGGGAGGAGCGTGGGGGAGAAGAGGGATGGAGGGATGGGAGGTGGTGCTGGGGGGACAGAAGCCGTGAAGTTGTCAATATTCTGCCTCGGAGGCTACTTTACCACCCTGAGGTGGGGGTGGGTTCCTCCATGGGATAGAGAGAGGGGGGGGGGGGGGAGGTAAGGAGGTGGGGGAGGTGGTGTGTGTGTTAGGGAGAAGATATTGGCAATGTAAGGAAGGACAAACGGGAGGGAGTGAGGGAGGGAGGGAGGGAGGGAGTGGTGGTGGTTGGGGGGGAAGAGTGCCACCTTTGAGGGAGAGAGAGAGAGAGAGAGAGAGAGAGAGAGAGAGAGAGAGAGAGAGAGAGAGAGAGAGAGAGAGAGAGAGAGAGAGAGAGAGAGAGAGAGGGTGGTTTCAAGGTGTTATTGGGATGGGAAGGATATGAGACGGTTTAGAACATGAATGGGTACTCGAGATGATGGAGAGAGAGGGGGGGGAGGGGGTTAGAGGAGGAGAGATGGACCGGTGAGGGTAGACTGGAGGAGAGGGGGGGGGGGGGGTGGAAGACAATCGAGGTGATGGTAAGGGAGAGGGATGGACTGGGCATATAGGGATGGAGTTGGGGGATGGGGGTGATGAGGTGGTGATGGGTGGGTATAACATAGAGCTGTCGCTCCCTGACCGCTAACGTAACAGCCTCTGGGAGAGAAAGAGGAACAGAGGAAGAAGGAAGAGGAGGAGGTGAAAACACAATGAAGGTGTAGAAGGAAGGAAGGAAGAGAGGGAAGAGGTGGATAGTGAAGATAAGGCGATAAATACATATATATGTGCAGTGAAGGGCGGACTCATCACTTCACACCTCTAACGAAGGGGCGCGAGAAGGAAAAGTAGGAGGAAAGGAACACGTATGGAAAAGTGATCTAAGTCGGGGAGGAAAGGGTCTGGAGGAGGGTGGGATGGCGCGGAAATCGACGAGAGAGAGAGAGAGAGAGAGAGAGAGAGAGAGAGAGAGAGAGAGAGAGAGAGAGAGAGAGAGAGAGAGAGAGAGAGAGAGAGAGAGTCAAAGGGAAAAGAAAAGAAAAGATGAAAATAAAGTAATGAGAGAATCAATCTATGGGAGAAAAAGAAATGAAGATAAGGGAACAGACAAGAGTATAAGGGAAGGGGGTCGACAGAAGGCTGGGAGAAAGGAAAACATGAAGATGGGAAGGAGGAAAAAAAAAAAAAGGTAGGGAGACAGCTGGGGTGAAAGGGAAGGGAGTTGGGGGGAGGAAGGGAGAAGGAAATGTGATAGTGGAGGGAAGCAACGGGAGGCAAGAGCGGAGATGACGCGCTGGCAGCGGACGTAATGATGAGCGCCATCTCTTGCCCTGGGGCAGCACTTCACTCGTTGCCAGCAACCACCATTATAACAGCTTACAAACACTAACCCCCCCCCAAAAAAAACAAAAAAAAACATTATCATGACTACCTGCTGCCCTTCTAGGGGGTACAGACTATCTAACACCAGCAGGAGGAGAAGCAGGAGAAGCAGTAGGAGGAGGAGGAGGAGGAGCGCCGGCGGTAGAGGCGAGAAGAGCCGGGGCACCAGCAACTTTTGCACCAACATCAAAAATTATTACAGCCAGAAACTACGCAAGTTGCAACATAGCCGAAGCGTGTGATATTGCATGCAATCTGCCGACGGCTTCGGGAGCGACCTAATGCGTGAAATTTTAAACAAAGACCGTGACAAACATGTAATAACTGGAGGGCTGGGCGGGAGGCGAAGGGAATTCGATACGACTCCCCAAAAAAAAATAAAAAGAGAAAAAAAAAACAAACGAAAGAGAGAGAGAGAGGGAGGAAAGCATTGTGTGCGAAGGTCGAATCTAATCCAAATTAATATTCCTGAAGGTGTAGCTCAAGCATATTCATATCCGTAACGAACCCGGAGGATGAATGAATATATATATACATATATATATATATATATATATATATATATATATATATATATATATATATATATATATATATACTGTAGAAGACGGAAGGAATGACTACGGAATAACACAAGAGAACCACACGATTCGCACTGCGTATTAAGGGGCAGAGGAGTAAGCCCCAGCGACCCTGGTGCCAAATGTCATGGTGCCACGGTAAGCCCCACATGGTGCCACATGGTGCCACGGGAACTCTTTTTAACTCGACGCGGGCGAGCGACCCCCCGCCCCTAACCATCATCCCTCACCCAGCCACCAGCCCTGAACTCTAGGATACATATCGGCAATGGTACACCACTCCATTATAAGATCACTATTCCCCTCCCCTTACCACCACCAACACCACCATCCCCTTACCGCTGCAACACTCGCCCCTCCCCAAGTCTATGGCCAAATCCTTTTAATGACCACAATTGAGAAATAGTATTTCTAAACAAGTAATAAATTTGCCGGTAACTCGGTTACCCTGGCCCTTCTGTCTTTGTCGTGACTCAAGGGGAATCGAATTTGGTGTTGCATTATACGAGTAATGGATAAATTAACGGCACAATCCCTTTACAATATATATATATATATATATATATATATATATATATATATATATATATATTCGGCTACACCACACGGTTCTCGGAAGAGTGGCCCACATGCGTAAAACCACCGCGCGCAGGTTTGACGCGCAGTTCACAGCTTCTGGGAACCACCTGCGCGTCACTACGGGCTTGCACTGTGGACCAAGAACTGCGCCCAAGTTATACTACAACAACAACGGTATTTTTCGTGATTCACGACCAATCCACAACCCTGTTGTTCATTGATTACACTGGACGAGGAATACTGAGAACTCTGGCTGAGTCTGTATGAGTAAAGAACTCACACACAACACACACACACACACACACACACACACACACACATATATATATATATATATATATATATATATATATATATATATATATATATATATATATATATATATATATATCTTCCTTTACTAGGTAACCTTGGCATGTTGTTACAATTTGCCGGTAACCCGTTACTAAACCCGTAACAGGTGTGACGTCCATTCTTGTCTGAGGGGAGGGAGGGTGGGAGGTCATTCAATGTGTGACAAGGTCAAAGACTGGAGTAGTCGCTCTCGCCTTCCGTTCATTCTTCCCTATGACACATCATTTCTAGGTCAATGTTCATGCACTCTGCATACTGCATGGCGTTCCCTCATGGCTACTTTCCCCCCGTCTGGTATGCCTCAAAGGGAGGGGAACGATGGGTGGGTGGGAAGGAGCCTTCAGCTGTACTATCCCGTGGGTGTGTGGGTGGAATGGAGCCTTCTGCTGTACTATCCCGTGGGTGGAATGGAACCTTCTGCTGTAGTATCCCGTGGGTGGGTGTGTGAAATAAAGCCTTCTGCTGTATTATCCCGTGAAAGGTTGGGTGGGTGGAAAGGAACCTTCTGCTGTAGTATCGGATCCGTCTCTTATCATTACACAGACTAGGAATTTGGGGGACCGCGGCTGTCCTCCAGCATATAACCTCGTCAATGCACCGGCGGGGGTCACTTGTTAACTCACACACACACTCTCTCTCTCTCTCTCATCGACCTTCTACCGTGTTTTTCGTCGTGAGGTTACGGGATGCGACTAGTGAGTGGTGTGGTGGAGTGGGGGCCGCATATTACTCCCTAACATCATGTCTTCTGCCCCTAGGCTTTCGGGGAGGGGAGGATCCACGCAACACTGACCAAGCCATCCCGAATGTAACACGAAAAAAAACAAAAAACAAATGAAGAACGCTGACCAAGTCTTCTGTGAGAGACAAATAACTGGCTGGTCCATTACACTTGAACAAGACCACATCCACCACTACTACTACTACTACTCCAACCACTACTACTACCACAACCACTACTACATCTACTACCACAACCACTACTACATCTACTACCACAACCACCACTACTACAACTACTACCACAACCACTACTACATCTACTACCACAACCACCACTACTACAACTACTACCACAACCACTACTACTACAACTACTACATCTACTACCACGACCACTACTACTACTACAACTACTACTACTACTATCACAACCACGACTACGACTGCTACTACCACTGATCAAAATTTCATGTCTCTGATATTGACTCGTGAGTAGATGGTCTGGGTACGAATACTCCTTATTGACCATGTAGGTAGGAGCAACCCACCCCCGTGACGTCATCGTGCACAGTGAAACTACATGAGAAATTTGTATTAAAAAGAAAATAAGTCAAAAAAAAGTGAGAAAAATATTATGATACACACAGCGAGCCTGAAATATATATATATATATGGATGTTATTAGAGGCAGTGTTGCCATTCACACGAATCTTTAGTTTAAAGCCTAAAAAGATATTTCTGGGTCACCAATCAAAGAGTTCAGTCATTTGAGCCGTACTGGCCCATTGCAGAAGTTCCAAAATGCCGTGTTCCGTGGGTGGGGCATGTTCATAGAATAAGAGACCTGCGGGGGGAAAGACAGTGCTCCTAACTTCACCCAAACTTACAACCCATGAGACCTATTTATCCCTTCGATTCCTCCCGAGTCTCGACCTTGCAGTGCGAGGCCACACGGCCACTATTACCTTAGCCCCTCTGAAACACAACGCTCCCTCTCGGACCTCGCCCTTAAAAGACGAGGCCACAGGACCTCTATTCCCTTATCCTCTTCCGCTTTGCACCATCCCTCTCAAAATCTCGCCCTTACCATAATCGACCATAAGGCCACTATTCCCTACGCATCTCTCCTACTCCGATAATTGATAATATGCTGATAATTCACCTCGAAAATAATATTTAATCACGTGACTCCACCCTCTCCCATCACCCCCATTCCTTCCTTCCTCCCCTTCCAGGTGACCTCGTGAGGGGAAACGAAGGGGTGGGGATGGGGAGGCTATGATCCCCTCTCCTCGACCAACCCGACATCAACATCCCGACGGATTGGAGACCGACACAGGGGAAACGGCAGAGACCACAGCGGCCGACACACGTCGAGTCACGCACTCGACACAACAATCGTCTGTACGTCACAAAACCGTTCTAGTTCATGGGGGATCAACAGGTCATCCACCGAGGGGCTGTGTGCGTGTGGGAGCGAGAGAGAGAGAGAGAGAGAGAGAGAGAGAGAGAGAGAGAGAGAGAGAGAGAGAGAGAGAGAGAGAGAGAGAGAGAGAGAGAGAGCAACGGACGTCTCCCGTCCGTCCCAGGAACAGACGTACCAAACGTAAGGACCGACTCACCCACTGTCTGTCTGTCTCTTTTTCCCGTTCCTTCCCTCCCATACGACAGGTATCTTCCACCCTCTTCCAACACCCTTCTTCGTCAGCTGCCAACACCGCCACTTCCACCGCTACGACAACTTGAGCCCCTGTACCTGCCACCACACAGGCCCTAAAATACCTCCCCCAATCTCCCCTTCTCCTCCTCCTCCTCCTCCTCCTCTCTCCCCTCTGGTGCTGGGAGCGCAGGAGACAAGGATCCCTCTCCCCGGCCAACGCCGTAACTGCGTAGCGAGCGTGCGGCGGCATCCATCTGTGTGTGTGTGTGTGTGTGTATGTGTGTGTGTGTGTGTGTGTGTGTGTGTGTGTGTGTGTGTGTGTGTGCGCGTGTGTGTGTGTGTGCGCGTGTGTGTGTGGGGGGGGGGGGTTGTATGGGTGGGGGAAGTTATGGGTCTGGCTGGTCGTGCAAAGGCAGTGTTTCAGTGGGGTGAGGGAGGGTGAGAGTGGGTTGTGTGGGTGGGTGAGTTGTTCCGTGGGCGCGCCGGGCAGATACCACAGCAGAGGAATGATAGAGAGAGCGAGTGGGGGAAGCAGACACTGCCCTGGGGCCGGGGAAGGACCTACTTACCCACTCAACGTACGAGTACTTACGACGAGAGTCTGATAAAAGAAAGAAAGAAAGAAAGAAAGAAAGAAAGAAAGAAAGAATAAGGCCGGACTAACGCGTAGCGTAGGAAAAACATAAGAGTTATGAAGAATGACTCATCTAGAGAGAGAGAGAGAGAGTGCATACTTGCGTATGTACGCGTGCGACCTGCGTGCGCGCGAGTGTGTGTGTGTGTGTGTGTGTGTGTGTGTGTGTGTGTGTGTGTGTGTGTGTGTGTGTGTGTGTGTGTGTGTTGCAAGTCATCGCCCTGGGTCACAGAGGCAGAGCGAGGTGCCCGTACATCAGGAAAAGAAGATATTGCTGAAGTGAGAGGGGAAACCCCCCCCCCCCCCCCCACCTTCCAGCCAAATTACTGACCCACCTGGAGATGACTTCCCTCATAATCAACTGACTCTACTTAATAGACGTTGGGACTACGAGAAACTATGTAGTCCGTCACTCATCTATCTATGCAGTCCGTCACTCATCCATCTATGTAGCCCGTCACTCATCCATCTATGTAGTCTGTCACTCATCCATCTATGTAGTCTGTCACTCATCCATCTATGTAGTCCGTCACTCATCCATCTATGTAGTCCGTAACTCATCTATCTATGTAGTCCGTCACTCATCATCTATGTAGTCCGTCACTCATCTATGTAATGTCACTCACCTGCATACGGAAAAAAAACAATAGAAATAACTAAAATGACAAAGTAATAGAATCATTCCGTCCCATTTCAGCGTACACGACTTGAAACTATCTGAAACTTCTGTTGAAAGCTGTTAAACAGTCTGGCTGTTAGAAAGCTTTAACAGCGTGGCCGGCAGGAGGAGGAGGAGGAGGAGGAGGAGGAGGTGGAGGAGGAGGTTGGTGCCGGCGCCCTCAGCAGCACAGCATCCCACCGTCCCGAAGAAGAACAGATTCCCCGCTTTAATTTCAGTTTTATTCCGGGTATAAATCGCAGCAGCAGCAGCAGCAGCAGCTGGCGAAGAGGCAAATATTAAGCAACACTTTTTCTGGGTCGACACATGGGAGAGGGGGAACCCCAACCTCTTCTTTTGCAGTTCTCCCGGCGTAACTTAGGAATATACAAATCTGTTCAACGAATGTATATATATATATATATATATATATATATATATATATATATATATATATATATATATATATATATATATACTTATGTATATTTTCTTTTCTTTTTTTCTATGACAGGGTAACTACTGGAGAGTATAGAAATCGTCTATCGGCGCGCAAGCGAGTCTGTCTTGCTATCTACAATCGTCAACGAATCCGGACGTGTGTGTGTGTGTGTGTGTGTGTGTGTGTGTGTGTGTTAACCCCTCGTATGGTCTTCCAGTAGTTCACCAACTCTTCTAAAGCCCCGGTGGCGACAGCATCTTCGGACGGCAGGTGTGGCAGAGGTGGAGCGGTCCATCCACCCTGTAAGTCAGCCAGATTCCAGGCTCAGTTAAGGGGCAACGCGACCATGTGAACGCGGACCGAGAGAGGGGGAATGGGTATACAACGCGTCGGTCTGAACGCGACCGTGTGAGGATAATCACCCCCCTCCCCCCCACTCCCCATCGGCGTTGAACGCAGGCCGAGACTGGGAACGCGTCGGCGTGAACGCGGCACCGCCGGGTTCCCCCAACGGGCGCCAACATCAACGCCTCACTCTCTCACTCTACGCTTTTGAACTGCACTTATGCAGGCGCCGTGCATCCCAGGGCCCAGCGAAATCCTCCGCTCCCTCCCGACCGACGATCCACGGATCCATTTCATCGCCGTCTTTCCCTGATGCAACCCACACTCCTCTGGGACGATCATCCTTAAACAGTATCTAAACACCCCGATCAAATTTACCGTCAACCCTTTGCCAGGTGATGACCATCATGGACTTTATCATGTAATAAATATACATATCGGGAGCGGGGGTGGCTGGAAATCCTCCCCTCTCGTTTATAATTTTCCAAAAGAAGGAACAGAGAAGGGGGCCAAGTGAGGATGTTTCCTCAAAGGCTCACTCCTCTGTTCTTAACGCTACCTCGCTAACGTGGGAAATAGCGAATAGTATGAAATATACATATGAGTGAGTGTGTATATGTATACAGGTATGTATGTATGGAGAGTACTTTGGTGCTCATGGTTATGTCGTCATGTACGCACGACTTGGATCATTAGGAACCCCCCTTACCCATCATTAGGAACCTTCTTCACCCGTCTTGGAAACCCCGCTTACCCATCTTGGATACTCATCCTTACCCATCATAGAAATCCTCCTTACCCATCAAATAGGCACCCACCCTCCTTCCAACCATTCTCCTCAGCTCCTTGCCGACCAAGCGGCGATGCACCGCGGAAATTCAGCACACGGGGGGCGTCTATCTCTTACACTCAGGGGTGGACAACGATAAATCAAGGTCGACACCAAGGCCAAGAGGGAGGGGGGAAAAATCTATCGTCCTTCTAAAACACGGCGAATGTAATCACAAATCAAAGACCGTCGCTTGCTGACTTCGTTCCTGTGTTTGTCAAACTATTACTACGATTCACTTTGTGGTTCATGAAACTATAAGGCATGAGGCTCAAGCCGCGTGTGACAGCAAGAATATGAATGACACACGAGCGACAACAGAAACCACATAGGCGTGACAGACAGCATAAAAATGACACGCGAACGACAGACACCACACAGATCACACACACACACACGCGCGCCCACCAGAAACCGTGGAGATTCCATCTGCGCCACGCCTTCCTCGCTCACACTCCCTCCCTAGTCCTTCCCTCTGTAACAACCACGAAAACATACCTTTTCGAGTGACTGGCATCAGCACACCCGCATCTACACGCTAACAATGACCAGGAAAAGAATCCAGTTTTCTTAAACACACTTGCATAAGGTCTGGTACGTCACTCATCCCCCCCCCTCCCCACACACACACACACACACACACACACACACACACCACACACCACCTATCTTACGAAACAGATCTTTAAAGACAGAGAGAAAAAAAACATATGTTAAAACGTATATCAAATCTGCCATTCACATGCCCGATGATTCACGCACAGGAGGGCCACGACTACAGCGGGTCATATAACTCCGTTGACGCACGGAGAAACAACAACACCAACGGGTTACAAACGGACACAGCACGTCCAACTGTACCCAGAGATGTTACGGGGCAAAGGGAAGTGGGAGTCTAGTTTCCCCTCTGCTACAAGTTATCAAATCATTTTTCTTCATAAATGAAAACAGTAGAGGGGAAATCTATGTTAATTACGCCTTAGCGAGTTTGTCAAACACAGCCTGACCAGATGTAAGGTGAAGACAGGCGACATCTGTCACGGGACAGACGTATGGACAGAGGAAAGCCACTACACTGAGACCCATTACCATTGCAGGAACGGGAGGCGGGTAAGCCACCATGGGAAGAGGGGCGAGATGAGGAGGGAGTAGAAAACATAGGAGGAGGATGAGGAGAAGAGGTGGGGTGATGATGGAGGAAAACTCGAGTTCCTACACTCCCTCCCAAAAAGGAGGGAGGGTGAGAGAGAGAGGGAGAGGGAGGGAGGGAGGGAGATACCACACAGATGTAGTAGGCCATTACTGGAGATAGTAAGTTTACTGCTGCACCCTGTCACTATTTTCTATCGGAATGGATCCTACTGTGAAACAGGGGTCCACCACTGCCCAGTCTGCTCAGCCAGGCCCCTTGGGGCGCCCCAGCCATCCACTTGACTCTCACTATCCCCTTAAACACACCACCCATCCCCCTTACACTCGAGATATCCCCTTGACTTCATAGTGTCCCTTTAGTGTATACTTGGCCCAACTAACAACAAGTAGTAGCCTTAAACAGTCATAAATGGGTCTGTCAGTCCACAGAAGCCCCTACCAGTCCACATTAGCATCTACCAGTCCGTACTGGCATCTACCAGTCCATGGCATCCTCTACCAGTCCATACATGCATCTATCAGCCTACAGTGGCCCCTACAAGTCCATACTGGCATCTACAAGACCACAGTAAGCCCACCCAGTCCACAGAGGCCCCGACCAGTCCACAGCAGCCCCGACCAGTCCACAGCGACCCCGACCAGTCCACAGCAGCCCCGACCAGTCCACAGCGACCCCGACCAGTCCACAGCAGCCCTGACCAGTCCACAGCAGCTCCGACCAGTCCACAGCAGCCCCGACCAGTCCACAGCACTACTTTTATTCTTCCCACTGACAAACTACATTTTTCATCCACATGAGGCTGATAGTTGGAGAAAACCAATGCGTATCACTGAGAACTACCACAGGACACCCGCTTGTCAGGGGCGTCGAGAAAAGGGCGTCACTTTCCCCCCACCCTCCCCCACACACTGTCCTCACCTTTATGCAAATGATGTTCAGACGCTCGCCGAAAATTGGTTTAAGAGGAAGCACAACAGGTCCTTCTCTCCTTCCCTTGCTTCCTTCCTTCCTCCCTCCTCCCCTCGCCATCATGATTACGGTGCCCCCTTCCCCCTCATCACATCCGACTAGGGAAGACCTCTCCAGACTCCCCCTCCACCATCCCCTTCCCCAACTTATCCTAAGACTATCCTCTTCCCTAATAATAATAATAATAATAATAATAATAATAATAATAATAATAATAATTCCTTCATACATGTTCGCCATTTCCCGCGTTAGCGAGGTAGCGTTAAGAACACAGAACTCAGCCTCAGAGAGAAAATCCTCACTTGGCCCTTTTCTCTGTTCCTTCTATTGGAAAAGTAAAAACTGGAGGGGAGGATTTCCAGCCCCCCCCGCTCCCTCCCCTTTTAGTCGCCTTCTACGACACGCAGGGAGTACGTGGGAAGTACTCTTTCTCTCCCAATAATAATAATAATAATAATAATAATAATAATAATAATAATAATAATAATAATAAATGAATGAATGAATAAAAAATATTCAGTCAATTCTTCCATGCTGACGTCTGAAGCTAAGCGGGGCGAAGAGGAGGGTTGCAGAGGGGGAGGGATCTAAACTCCCCATGCCACCCCCTATCCATCACCCCTGCCCTAGAGAAACGACTCCCCTTCCCCCGCCCGTCCTAACCAACACCCAGCATTCTCAAGGGACCATTTACCCCCCACACTTTTCCCCCATGAGGCAAACCTCTACCACCACCAACCTCAACCAAAAACCCCTTCAACCTCCAATACATGAGACAACCAAACACCTCAAACCTTCCCCCTAAACCCCCTCCAACTACCGCTACTACCGAAGAACCCCCTACCATCCCGACCCGTGACAACCAGCCAACCCCCTACCACCACCACATGACAACCAACCCCTACCAACACCACCGCATGACAACCCAGCCCCCACCACCACCATCATCACCACCTGCCTATGACAACCAACCAACGCCCCCCCCCCCCCCTCACCACCACCATCTGACCAGTTCTATTGAATTTTCAAACATGAGAAAGCCTTCGCTGGTGAGATAAATCAATTTACTGCACGTTTCCTCCAACACTCCATCAAGATGGCCATATCTGCCTCCTCTCTCCTAGCGTCGCCCTTCGCCTTCGCGCCAGCTGGGATCTTCGGCCTTCCCTCACGCCTTATTCCTCCTCTGACCCTCACTGGCCACTCGCCACCATCAACCATGACAGTAATTAACCGGGATGTGTTCAGAATAGATCGAGTCTATCACCACTTTGTTCTATAACTACCATCCCTTTACCCATCTACAACATCCTTTCCTTACAACACCTTTGCCTCATGTTCCATCAGGAGTACCCATTCCTTCTGATACTAACGTCCTTTTCATTCTGACAACTTTACCCCTGTCACCCACCTCCCCCTTTGCTCTAAGCACCTTTACCCCTTTATCTGTAACATCGTCACCCCTTTGTTCTCACACTCGTACCTCACCAACACAACCACGATTCTCCTCATTTTTGGTTTTCTCGTCACTCTCATCTTCACCATCATCGCCGACACTATCCTCATCACAACCTGTCCGTTGCTTTATGGGAATGGGGCAAGAATCGTCATCCCCACAACCCATGCATGATCTACATCACCCATCAACACTACCATCTTCTTCATCAACCCTCAACACTACCATCTTCTTAATCAACCCTCAACACTACGATCTTCATCACTCTTCAACACTATGATCTTCATCAACCCTCAACGCTACGATCTTCATCACTCTTCAACACTGCGATCTTCATCAACCCTTAGCACTACGATCTTCATGAACCCATCAACACTACGATCTTCATCAACCCTCAACGCTACGATCTTCATCATCCCTCAACACTACGATCTTCATCACTCTTCAACACTATCATCGGCATCGACCTTTCAATGGCGCCATCTTCATCGCCTGCCAACAGCACCGTCTACATCATCCCCAACACGACTTTCCCCTCCACTCCTTTTGTTCACCGTTGGCGTGAGAGAAGGCCCCCGTCCCTGCTTCTGCTGTTTACTCACTGATTCCTGCGCCAACACATCCAAGGGAGGAGTTGTTCGATCCGCTGAATTATCTACGTCACCCTGCAACAGCACCATTCTACATCGACCATACAACAGTATCGCCAACACACTCAACCAGCACCATCTACACCAACCCCCACAACAATACCCCTCTTCATCACCATCTTCACACTGGACCGGCTGTCGTCTGCAGCAACAGCCACCATCACCACCACCCTTCAACAACATCACAAACATCCTCCTCCTCCTCCAACGCCAGCAGCAGCACCACCAGCAGCACCAGGAGCAGTTCCCCCTCCCATCCCTCACTCGCCACAGCAGAACACTCAAGGTGATTCTCATGCCACGTCCTCTCCTCCTCCTCCTCCTCCTGCCGCCGCCGCTGCAGCTGTCACGTCCAGCTGTAACCAGCAGTTTTCCCCAACTCACCTAAGCAGCTGTGTGACGGCCACGCATTTCTCCAACGTCTTCGAGTAGAGGCTGTTTATTAATTTCCATCCCCTGCGTATAAAGAGGCGGCGGTTTATACAGCCCGCCACCCTCCTCCTCCTCCTTCTTCCTCTCCTCCTCCGTCGTCGTTGGAGCGAAGTGGTCGTGTTTACACCGCATTCTCATTCGGCGGGAGTAACGCGTTTCTCTCTCTCTCTCTCTCTCTCTCTCTCTCTCTCTCTCTCTCTCTCTCTCTCTTCATCCAAAGGAGGAGCAGGAGCCATTTTTGGCTCGGGGAGGCGCGGCATAGGAGGAGGAAGAGGAGGACATCGAGGATTCCACGGCTTTTAGGGTGAGTTGACTGTGAATGGACCTGAGTGGCAGCTAGGTGGGCGGTGTTCTGAATGGCGGTGCTGCTTCATGCAAAAGGTGTCTGACTGTGTGAGTGTGTGTGTGTGTGTGTGTGTGTGTGTGTAAGATGGAAAGGAGTGTAAAAGGAATGTTTTTAGCGCTGAATATTGATGATCTGATTGGCTGTCTGTACATACGTAATACTTCTGACTGCCTATAGATAATATTCTCTGAATGCCCGAAGGCTAATTCTAGGCAAGCAATGTCAAACAGCGAGAAAGGAATCTGTTGAGATCGAATGTTAGGAGTTATTCACAAAAGACGCCTTCTAATTATATATATTAATCATGTGTCTAAATTTTAGTCTAAGTTTTAAGTTGGGGTTCAAGACTACAGTGTTCGAAACGTATGAAGCACTTAGAAGCACACATGCGTTGCACTGTTTTACAAAAACCGCAGCTCATACGGAGATTCTTCTCGCCTGACTGACGCACGTTTCGAAGCGCTGTTCAAAACACCGGCGCGGTCCCCCGTTCGTTCGGACCGTCTCGTGCGAGCGCCGGCCGGTTCGTTTCTACGATGAGATTTGGTGGTTCGAAGATCCATCGCGACAGGTCCTGGCCCATTAAGCGCTCGCAAGGAGGTGCTTCAGCATCATGGGCCGCCTCAAGACCCACCGTTTTAAGGTGACGTCATGTCGCCCGTCCCGCCACCTCCCAAAACTACTACTACCCCTCCCCCTCCCCACCACCTCCAAAAGCCACAACCTACAAACTTATCGGTATTGTGGCTGTTAGGAGACCATTCCGTGAGGGGGGGGGGGGGTACCACAGCGATGCCTCCGCGAAACTGATACGAAGGCTGTCGCGAAAGTGCACGCACGCGCTCGCGAGACAGAGAGAGAGGGAGCGCGAGAGAGAGAGAGACGCCACATAACTGGTCCTTAACTGGAACCAAGCTGCTGCGAAGGAGGCAATAAAGCCGCCACGAAAACGCAATAACACCGCTTCGAAAACACCCGACGAAATTGTCACACGAAATGAATGGCAAATCTACCACCGCCCGGGGGGGGCGCGGGAGGGAGACACACATGCCGGCGGGGAGGGAGAGGAGAGAGGAGAGAGGAGGAGGAGGAGCAGCAGCGTCATGAATCCAACGTGTCCGTCATGACACTCCAGCTAGAGCCGAGGCTGCCAGGGATAACAGAGCCGTCATGACTCTCTCTCTCAAACCGAGCTACCAGGGATAACAGAGCCGTCATGACTCTCTCTCTCAAACCGAGCTACCAGGGATAACAGAGCCGTCATGACTCTCTCTCAAACCGAGCTACCAGGGATAACAGAGCCGCCAGGACTCTTCAGCCAAGCCCCCAGGGACATCACAACCGTCGTGGATACACGAGGCTATCACCAAGAGCAACATAGCCACCACGAAACCTTAACAAAGTGAACACAATACGATAAAAACACCAGAACATAACCGCATAGAAAACGGCAATAATAAAAAAAAAAACGACCCCTACCTTGTAAAAGAAAATAAGGTGTGGGGAAGGATTACCCTACTGCCACTGACACCAAGGTGTCACTACGAGTGCCACCACACACACACAGCCGCCTGCCAGCGGCACCAAGCTGCTAACGCCGCCGCCGCCGCAGGAAACCAGCTGCACGGGAGGTTGTGGAGGTGCCGCAACTTGGGGGCCCCGCGCCACCTATGATTAATGGCACCGGAGCCTCAGCAGCTGTCAGCCAGGGTTGCAAATCGAGCGTATTCACCAACCCCCCCATCCCACCAACAACCCCCCAACCCCCCCTCCTCCAAGCGGTGGAAATGTGCGATGGCAGAAAAGCGCGTGCGAATGTGTGTGTGTGTGTGTGTGTGTGTGTGTGTGTGTGTGAGAGAGAGAGAGAGAGAGAGAGAGAGAGAGAGAGAGAGAGAGAGAGAGAGAGAGAGAGAGTGCGCGGAAGGGAGGCTGGTGGTGTGTGGAGAATGTGGAATCGTGCGTGTGTGTGTGTGTGTGTGTGTGTGTGTGTGTGTGTGTGTGAGAGAGAGAGAGAGAGAGAGAGAGAGAGAGAGAGAGAGAGAGAGAGAGAGAGAGAGAGAGAGGAGGTGGGGATTTACGATAAGAAAAAATATGAATAGTGCGAATAAATAAATAATAAAAAATAAATCACGGCATATAATCTACAAAAATAGAACTGGCCGCATCTCGAATTGGAAAAATAAATAGAGAGAGAGAGAGAGAGAGAGAGAGAGAGAGAGAGAGAGAGAGAGAGAGAGAGAGAGAGAGAGAGAGAGAGAGAGAGATCATGGCACGAGGCACCGAAAGCGACACAGTCTATTTCGGAAACGATCATGGGTAGAAAAAAAGGAATATATATATATATATATATATATATATATATATATATATATATATATATATATATATATATATATATATATATATGTGTGTGTGATAAGAACAACGTGGGTTGGGGTCAGAGGAGGTCAATTATGTTGTTGCCGCCGTGATTTTGAGCCAAAGGAAATTAGAAACGGCCATTTGCTCAAATTCAAAGCAGAAGAGAGGAGGAGGAGGAGGAGGAGGAGGAGGAGGAGGAGGAGGAGGAGGTGGAGCCACCGCCGGCCCAGTCCACCTCTCGTTAATCCTAACATTAGGCCCTAACGAACGCTCATGTTAAATTCCCATCAAATCCTTGCAGGCTCGTTGGGTCGCGGAGTTAACTCGCCGCGTTCCATAAATTCCCACAACAGCGGCCGAAACGATATGCCGATAACCTCCACACACAGCGACCATCATCATCCCACACTGCCCTTTAATATATATATATATATATATATATATATATATATATATATATATATATATATATATATATAAGGTTATCGAGGTTCAATTTGAGAAAAAGGCTTCAATAATAGAACCCGAGAACATTAAAGCTACGAAAGATGTGTAAAATGAAATTAAAAACGTAATCAACAAACCCCCCACAACGGTGAAGCATAATTCCTACGCAATAAACGCAGGTGTCAAATATACCACGTAACACGATAACGGAAGTTGAAAATCTGGAGGCGAACTTATTGCTGCTGCAAGAAGTGTACAGACCGCAAACCCCTTTCACGGAAACCGAGGGGTAGTTGGGGGGGCTCCAATCTGGCCGTATGGAAATGGCTCGGGATTGGACCCCGTATTGCAAACGATGTTAAATTACGCTTAATGAGCCTAATAAGGTTAGACACCACGGGTCTCTGGGGGAGCGTGTTTTTTTTTTCATTTTACGTGTGAAGACATGTCACTTCACGTAGCCAAACCTGATTACCTGCTCGTCGTTTCCCCCGACTTGTTGAACGTTTCCCTTTGAACGATCATTTCCATAATTCCCTTATTTTGTTTTCCCCATCTCCAATCCCTTCATAATTTTCCTATTTTTTACTTCCATTAACACACACACACACACACACACAAGTTGACCTGCCAGGCCCGTGCGTGACTCATGGTCAGCAACGCTAACCACTGCGCCACGCGAGCCCATATTCATCATTTCTCCATTACTTTCGCTAATATTCGTTCTATCACAGGTGCCTCTCTCTCTCTTTCTCTACTACGTCATCTCCCCTTTCTGTTCATTGCCTTTCTGTCCGTTAGCTTGCATTATTCCCCTTCTATTCGCTATTCATTAACCCACAATGAATAATTCTCCTCCCACACTCACTTCATTCCATTCGTTACACAAAATCTCTCCGCATCCCTTCACTCATCTTCTGTTCAACCGATTGTTCACTTCTCCGCCAGCGTTCACCTTTCACTTTCATATTCCGTTCCTCCTGTCGTGGTAGCGCCCTACCTCATAATCTTGTCCTCTTATATGAGTCGCCTCATTTCTACCTCTCTCTGACTCATTTCCTCTCCTCTTCTCCTTATCTCGGTCCAGCTACAACTACTACTACTACTACCGCTACTACTCCCCTCTCTCTCTCTCTCTCTCTCTCTCTCTCTCTCTCTCTCTCTCTCTCTCTCTCTCTCTCTCTCTCTCCATTTCATACCCTTCCGTCCCTCTTCGAATCTTCAAAGTCTTGTATTCTTTTCTTCGGTCACCTTTCCCCTTGACTTTTATTCTTTCCAAATCTCTTCTTTCCCTTCTTCCTGGTCTTTCCCGCCACCTCCCGCCTGCCCGGGGGGATGAAGAAGAGGAAGAGGAGGAGAGAGAGAGAGAGAGGGAGGAGAGGAGGAGGAGGAGGAGGAGGAGGAGGAGGAGGAGGAGGAGGAGGAGATGGAGCGAGGGAGGGGAGGGAGAGATATTCGGAAAGGAACCGTAGCGTGGAGAAGTCATCACTTTATGACTGATTAAACTCCAGGAAAACCTGACAACCTGACGGATCCTTCTCCTCCCTCCTCCTACCTCTCTCTCCCTCCCTGTGACCACCCTACTCCCTGTCTAAGCTCCCCTCCCCTCCCATCTCAGCTCCCAAAAGTCCCCTTGCGGCCCCAATCCCAAGACTCCGTCCCCACTAAAAGAGAAAAAAAAAATATAATACATGAATTGTTCAGCGCTTCTGTGTGACTTGCTTTGACTTCCTTCTGCCCTACGAAGAATACAAATGAGAGGCACGGAATGTGTGTGATGGGGTTCCTCAACCCCCCCCCCCCCAAGCCACGATGGGGAGAGGAGGAGGAGGAGGAGGAGGAGGAGGAGGAGGAGGAGGAGGAGGAGGCCCCCTCCTAGCTTATTCGTTCATAGAAATGCTTCAAAATGAGCTGCGAAGACAGGAAAATCAGGACAGTTGTCTACAGATGGATTAAAACCACTTAAAAACAAGTATATATATATATATATATATATATATATATATATATATATATATATATATATATATATATATATATATATATATATCTTTTGCTGTGTATGTGTATGACAACGAACATGTTAAGAACTGCATAGTCAGCGATTACAGGTTGAAACTGTTCATACAACTTAAGAGAAACATTGAAGATAACTGTCACTGAACTGACACGACTTACAGTTCTCCCTGGACAACGCATGAGAATGTAATAACCTCAGATATTACCATTGTTATCATCCTGTTTATCATGCTGATGCGGAGGACAGTCACACACACACACACACACACACACACACACACACACACACACACACACACCACTGTGTCCTTTCCAGCCTGTTTGTGACAGTGGATGAGGTCAGGAACGTGTTAAATTGAGAATGCCATACATATGTAGATTTTTAACACGCAATCATTATCATCATTATTATTATTATTATTATTATTATTATTATTATTATTATTATTATTATTATCATTATTATTATTATTATTATCATTATCATTATCATTACCATCATTATTATGATCATCATTATTATCATTATGATTATCATCATCATTACTATTATCATTATTAACATTATTATCATTCTCATCATCACCATCATTCAACCTTGGGGGTACAACACTCACCTGTCGTATTAAGATTCAAGAAAAATACGTACACACTCCCAAGCTCTCGGTACGTCTGTCGCATCTTTTGCGATAAGGAACATAAAAAAAAAGGAAAACTCATGTTGGCGACATCGCAACGACCAATTAACTTGCCCGAACAGAGCGATAAACATATCAAGAATCATATTCATCACAATTGATTTCCAAAGTGGTCAACTGAGTTTCCGAGGGGTGGAGGTGGAGGGGATATACATATATATATATATATTCATACGTATGACATTTTCTATATTCAGTGCATCGGGTTTTCAGACTCTAATTGACATTTTCATTATAATTAACAACATTCCATCGAACGCGCCCGCATAACGGCGAAAAAGTATCCGTATTTCTCCCCCAAATCATTGTTTTTTTTTTTTTGGAGGGGGGGGGGGGGACGGGCAGCTTTCCCCCCCTCCTTTCCTTCTCTCCTACCCTAAAAAAAATCCCCCTAGCTAATTTCAACCGTTTTTGGGGGGCGAGGGAGTTTTCCAAAAAAGAAAAAAAGAATTCTAATGACAGCTCTGAACATGGCAACATTTCATACAGTTACGGCAGACTAACGTATTTATATCTAACCTCATCATACACCGCTCATCACCCAACCTCACTCTATCACCCAACCTCACTCTTAAACTTTCGCCCAACCTCGCTCTATACTTTCGACCAACCTCACCCAATACTGTCATCCACCCAAACCCCATACTTTCACCAACCACAGTTTAAGCTTTCACCCAAAATCACCCTAAATTTTCACCCACCCTCAACCTGTACTGTCATCCAACGTCATCCTAAAAATATTCATCCACCCTCACCCTATAGCACTTTCACCGAACCTCACCCTCTACTTTCATCCGAGCTCAGCCTACATGCATCCAACCTCACCCTACACTGTCAACCATCCTTATCCTCCACATCCACTATACCTCACCTCAATCCACTCCACAGGGTTCAGCCCTCCCCAATCACAAAACACAACGCCATCCTACCCTAGTCACAAGGCATGCCCTCCTCTTATCTCCTCTCCTATCTATACATACAACCCGAGACTCCAACAACCGTCACAACCAGGAAGTAACCAGTTATCATTTGCATAAAGATTAGAAAAAAAAAGTATTTACCACATGCTATATGGAACGCGTGTCTTCACCGTCACAACCAGGAAGTAACAAGTTATTATTTGCATAAAGATTAGAAAAAAAAAAAGTATTTACCACATGCTATATGGAACGCGTGTCTTCAGCCATACGACAGACATATTTGATAATTTTACCTGAAGAAACACCTTAAGTTCTAATGAACTTTTTCTTCCAATTCCCGCTGAAAAAGTTCCCCCATGCGACTCAAAAGTTCCGCGCGAGTAGCAGCATCTCAAAAGACACGGAGGAAGTTCCGGGTGAGAAGCAGCATCAAGTAGCGAGTTCCGTGCGCATGACCCCAATTCGTAGTGAGGCTCTACGCTGAGGACAGCATCCAGCAGAATGCGCCATTGAAGACGTCAGCGGATACGCAAGCGTTCAGCATCGGCGTCACTGATTGAACCAATGATAAAACACTCGTGCCACTTAATCCAGCGATCCATGAGTGATCCCCCCTTCCATAGACAGTCTCGGAAAGAGGAGGGGACACAAGAGACACTTGGGAACCACACGGACACCCGACCGATTCCTCCCATCCACACCCCGACCCTTACTAAGAGCTTACAAGTCACGTCACGAAACCCTGCCTAAATAGCCTTCCTACGAACTGGCTCCAGTCCTGACACGGTCAGACTCCCGTCCCAAGTAGGTAGTAGTAGTAGTAGTAGTAGGAGTAAGGGTAGTAGTAGTAGTAGTAGTAGTAGTAGTAGTAGTAGTAGTAGTAGTAGTAGTAGGAGGAGGAGGAGGAGGAGGAGGAGGTTACACTGGCAGCCAAGGCAGAGGAGTCCCGCTGGAGTCCGCCGGTAAATACGATTACACGACAGGTCGATCAATAGTTTGATAAAGATTCAGGCCGGGATTTCTTTCTTTTTTCCCCCCCTCCTCCTCCCTCCCTCCCTCTTCCTCCGGGTCCTGCCGACGCTGCATGCGAGATCGCGTGCCGGCACGGCGTGCCCGGGGCCTTCTCTTCGTGCAGGCGGACAGTCTAGAGCCGGGGTCCCGGCCGCTCCCATGGCCGGCATAAGGTTAGGGCCCAGCAGCTCCCCAAGGCTCCAAGTACTAAGAAATAGGGACAAGTGTCGCATGATTCCACTCCAGCAGCCGCGCGGGGGCAGGTGGGTCTTCCTCGACGCCTCTCTCTCTCTCTCTCTCTCTCTCTCTCTCTCTCTCTCTCTCTCTCTCTCTCTCTCTCTCTCTCTGTACACCTTGTAGAGGAAGGATGCTCAACCGATTTCCATTTACGGAACCCTACGAAAGCAAAGTCTCAAAGCAAACATTTAAAGAAAAAGGTGTATAGTCCAACCCAATGTACGGGGCTTCCGTTCACACACTACATCGCCAGCAGGCAGATGAGGAATGTACACACACACCACGTAAACAACGACACGACGGCGCACCCCCATTCTTAATTGGCCCACAGCCCGCGGGACGAACCGAGACTTCACTGCACCTTACGACATCTTGGTCTCCCAAAACCCTCGAAGCTCAAGCAACTCTCTGGGGCTCCCACTTGAAGCCTCTCTCCCCTATATATATATATATATATATATATATATATATATATATATATATATATATATATATATATATATATCTTTAATACATATTCGCCATTTCCCGCGTTAGCGAGGTAGAGTTAAGAACAGAGGACTGAGCCTTGGAGGGAACATCCTCACTTGGCCTCCTTCTCTGTTCCCTCTTTTGGAAAATTAAAAACGGGAGGGGGGGGGGGGGATTTCCAGCCCCCCCGGCTCCCTTCCCCTTTTAGTCGCCTTCTACGACATGCAGGGAATACGTGGGAAGTCTTCTTTCTCCACCTGGGGATATATGAATATCGTGACCTTACAGCGAGGCGGAACTTCTCTTCGGGGTCGCGCCTGAACACTGGTCGACCCCTGGCATCAACATGCCGTGAGGAGGGACGGGACGGAGGGAGGGAAGGAGGGAGTGGGGTTCGTTGCTTTAAGCTTGAGCCACGGACGGCGGAGGGCAGCACGTGGAGACGGCTCGCAGAGGGAGGGAGGGAGGGACGGGCGGGGAGAGGAGGGAGGCGGACGTGAACACAGCCTAATGGGACTGGTTTCAGCACTCCTTGTGTAACCAGCATTACACTCTGACCTGGGGTGCGGGAGGGAGGAAGATGGGGGAAGAGACAGGAGACGAGTGGAGGGGATGGGGGTGAAAAGAGATGAAGGGTGGGGGGGAGGGAAGAAAGAGAGGACGGGGGAAGGAGAGGAGGTGATGGGTGGAGAAACACAGACAGGGAAAATATATAGATATATAGACCCTTACATGCTGAGGTGGTCAGTTGATACGATATATCATGAGGGTAGAGTAAAGGATGCCAACATTGGAGACATGTTGATGTTGAACTGAAGCACACACACACACACACACACACACACACACACACACACACACACACACACACGTATAAAACTCCCTCCCTGTACAGCACAAAATGGATATAGTAATACACACCTATCTATATCTTTCCATCTCTGTATCCATCTACCTATATATACACAGACAATGCTTGACGGGCTGCCACTCCCAAAGACAGACAGACAGACAACTGAACGGGAGAACGCTGACAATACACCATGCTGACGTGGGAGGAAGGATATGCTGACTGGGTTCAGTATGCTGGCGTGCGGAGATATGCTGCCAGCCTAGCCTGTCATCGCCCACGAGGAGGGTGTCGCGGGGCCACAGAGGTCGTCAATAATTCTTCGAAAACTCCGCGAATCGCTATAATGCAAATCATAACCCAGGGAGGAGGGCTTGGGTGCCAGCTCCTCGCTACAACTGGAGGAGGAGGAGGAGGAGGAGGAGGAGGAGGAGGAGGATGAGGAAGTAAGGAGAGAGAGAGAGAGAGAGAGAGAGAGAGAGAGAGAGAGAGAGAGAGAGAGAGAGAGAGAGAGAGAGAGAGAGAGAGAGAGAGAGAGAGGAGGAGGAGAAGAGGGAAAAAATGGAATGAAGGCAAGAAGGTGCTCCACCATGGCCACAAGACCAGCAAGGTGGACGAGATTCCCCCAATTACCATCGGGATTCTCAACATGATCGACTTCGACAAGTGCACCAAACGTACCTCTAACCTCTTAAGGGCCATGGCCTAACGCCTATAGTACTATCACTTGATCCTTCTAACACCCGTGCTGACGGTTCAGCTACCATACTCACCCGGTCAAGGTAATGTACCGAGGAGGTCAAGTTCTACTCAAGGGGGTCAAGTTGAAGTCGCCAGAGTGCTCACATCACCTTACTCAAGGGCTGAAGTCATCGTAACCAAAAGGGGCGAAGTCATCGCACTCAAGGGCTGAAGTCATCGTAACCAAGGGGACGAAGTCATCGCACTCAAGGGCTAAAGTCATCGTAACCAAGGGGGCGAAGTCATCGTACCCAAGGAACCAAGATATCGTTACCAAGGGGGCGAAGTCATCGTACTCAAGGGCTAAAGTCATCGTAACCAAAGGGGCGAAGTCATCGTACCCAAGGGCTGAAGTCATCGTAACCAAGGGGGCGAAGTCATCGTAACCAAAGGGGCGAAGTCATCGTACCCAAGGAACCAAGTTATCGTCGCCTTCAAAGAAAAGGGTTACATCACCGTACCCCAAAGGGGTTAAGCCATCCTCGTCAAAGGGGTAAGGTTCAGTGTGCCACGACCACACCACTCCCCTCCCAACGCCCCAACAGGTTCAGGAAGCCTGCAGAAGGGAGGGGGAACCGAACCAAGCCTGGTGACCTGAAGAAGGATTGGGCCAACCAAGCCTGGTGCCCTGCAGGAGGAGGGCGTGCATGGCGCACGTATAAACAGTATTGACACATCAAATGGACTGAGCTTCCGGCTCACGCTCTAAGGCGCTCTACTCACAACTTAGGGCAGACTCGCTGCAGGCCCTGGCGCGGAAGAGACGCTCCCTACATACCTGCGGAAGAGAGAGATAAAGGGACACTATAATAAACTGAGATGGAGAGAGACAGACACATCATGGTAAATGGATAATGAATAATGAAGACATAAAAGTTACTCTTTAGTTATTAGCTGGACAGCGATTACTTTCCTAATGATTAATACTAACATCATTAATCTTAGCATCAATGAAGCTCACACCATACATGCTGGGGGTTGTGTCATTTCACAACACCACCACCACAATCATCAGTCAGTCACGATCCTACTTGGCCACGTTACCACCACATACGACCACCCTCCTACGACAAGCACATCTCTTACACCCCCAGCAGGAACCGCCGGCGCCACCATTTACCAACCGCAACCCAAGGGACAATGATGCAACCAGTCAACGACCTATCCATCATGTGTACAATCCAGCCACCAATCACTACTGCCATCTATCCGTCTTCAGTATTACCATCTCTATCCATCACCACTATCTACTACCCTCCACAGTCACCAAGCACCTTCACAACGAAAACATCCATTATCCACCATCCATCACCACCAGGTATGAACACCGACTATCCATTAATTGTACTATAAATACGTCAGCGTTCAAGTTTACCAGTATATCAACATCTACCCCGCGTCACTAAACCATTACCGCCAAGATATATACGTAATGAGGGTCTGTATGGTCTGAGAGCTACCCCTCACCATCTACAGGTGTTTCATGAGGGTCTGTATGGTCTGAGAGCTACCCCCTCACCATCTACAGGTGTTTCATGAGGGTCTGTATGGTCTGAGAGCTACCCCTCGACATCTACAGGTGTTTCACACATTTTCTGGCTGCCTTAATGACCTTGGCAATAGAAAGACCTGGACACCCACCCCACCACACCAGCCCTCAGGATCACTGGCAGTGGGGTGGACTCAACCACGATAGTAATACAACGTTTTCCATCTCACGTTTTCTATCTGGTGAAGCCACCTCATCCTGAGGCACTCAGTATCAATCACATTGACCCCATGACCCCCCGCGACCCAGCTGAGCCTTCTTCTGCGACCTCGCCAGAGGGTCATAATATGTCATTAGCCTAATTAGCAAGTTCTGAAACGTTCACAGACAGACAGACAGACAAGCACCGTCACCGCTTGCCCAATGGTACCAAGAGGCTCCCAAGTACCAATTAATTAAGGGGGAGGACGACGAGCGCCCCGATGGTCGATCTTCCGTGCACACGGAGGTAAAATATTGACCCGTAGTGGAAGTTATTACCAGACGTGTTGCCAGAGGCCACCTTGTATACGGGGGAGTTCGCCCAGACTCTGCTGAAGAAAATGATTTGCATTCCGACCAGCAGGTTGAAAATGTGCACTTCGATTTCCCGCTCTTTCGTAAACATCTTAGTGACCTGCAGCGGAAGAGAGAGAGAGAGAGAGAGAGAGAGAGAGAGAGAGAGAGAGAGAGAGAGAGAGAGAGAGAGAGAGAGAGAGAGAGAGAGAGAGAGAGAGAGAGAGAGAGAGAGAGAGAGAGAGAGACTCTGTGTGTGTGTGTGTGTGTGTGTGTGTGTGTGTGTGTGTGTGTGTGTGTGTGTGTCTGTGTCCTTCCTGTTTACAAAGAGACAATAATGTTTTCGATAAATGTGTCATTCACATTCATCCTCACGAAAGGTTTCGTATACTTTCACACCGCACGTGTTTACGACCCAACTGCAGGGCACACACACTCACCCACCCACCCATCACGCACCGGGACACACACACACACACACACACACACACACACACACACAGCCATATGTAAGTCGCTGTTTCATCAGGGGCGTCACACGACACAAGTCATAAAACTGACCACAAAGGAAGGTAGGTGAGAGGGTGGGGTTGAAAGAGGCACACCAGGATCGAGTGAGAGGCATACCAGGATCGAGTGAGAGGCATACCAGGATCGAGTGAGAGGCACACCAGGATCGAGTGAGAGGCACACCAGGATCGAGTGAGAGGCACACCAGAATCGAGTGAGAGGCACACCAGGACCGAGTGAGAGGCCTCTCTCCTCTTTACCACGTGGATGCTTTCGAAACCTCTGGCCTACGGTGGGGGGGTCGTCGGCTATGCACTGGGGAGGGTACGGGTAAGGGTAGAGGTGGGAGGGTGGGTGGGTCCAGGTGTGGCTTGGAGGGGATGGGGTGCAGGAGGGGAAACACACCCCCGGATTTAGACTTGAGGAGCTGGCCAATTTACCTCCGCCCTCCCCAGGTGTCGGAAGCAATCAAAATATGGCTGCTCTCTCCCAAAATAGCTGCCACACACACACACACACACACACACACACACACACACTCTCACTTGCACGTGATAAGCCCTGAGGGTGCCTCACACCCATCCCCAAAACCTCTCCCGAGGAGGGTGAGAGCAGAGGAAGGAAATTTAAATGAATGAATTTTAAAAGGGAGCGGCAAAGACTTGGTACGTTCGTTAAAAAAAAAGAAGTAATATTTTTAAGGAAGATATATTTTCGCGTGGGTAGGAAGCCGTGAAGGATAGGAGGAGGAGGAGGAGGAGGAGGAGGAGGAGGAGGAGGAGGAGGAGGAGAAGGAGGAGGAGGAGGAGGAGGAGGAGGAGGAGGAGGAGGAGGGGTTAGCGGGCGCGTGGATAGACTAGCGGTCGGGTGAGTGAGGGGTCAGTGGGTGGAATATAGTATAGGGTGGTTGGTGGGCGGGGTGAGGATGGCAGGTGGGTGGCGTGTACGGTAGTTGGTGAGTGGGGGAGAGAGAGAGAGAGAGAGAGAGAGAGAGAGAGAGAGAGAGAGAGAGAGAGAGAGAGAGAGAGAGAGAGAGGGGTGGTTGGCGTTTAGGCTAGCTGGTGGGGCGGAGTGTAGTGGTAGTGGTGGTGTGTGGCGGTGTTGGAAAGTAGCGGTGTTGGGCGTGGGTGCATTGAGGGGAGGGAGGGTGTGTGTGTTCCAGCAGTCCCCACACACACACACACAGGCTGCTCCACCCCTCCATCCATTTCCGCATGTGCCTAACACCAATATCCTGGACGTAATCTGCTCAGGGTCCGCCAAGTGTGTGTGCTAGTCCGGCGGCCAGCGGCGGCGGTACTGGTGGGAGAGGAGGGAAGCGCTGCTGCTCCTCCCGACGCGGGCGGGCCTCACCACCAACACGAAAATGATAAGATAAAGCGAAGAAGAGGAGGAGGAGGAGGAGGGTGGTATAACGAGGAGAGAGAGGAGAGGCGAAGGATATGTTAAAAAAAAAAGGGGGGGGAAGGGGGAATACTAACAATGAAGTAATGGACGCCGTGAGTGGAGGAGGAGGAGGAGAAGGAGGACGGTAAACTTATCAAAAGGAAGAAAAAGAGGATTTGAGAGGAACACGAGGAAGTCGACATTACGCGTGTAAAAAATTAAGATAAAGAATCGTAAATGATAACTGATGGATGAAATGAAAAAAAAGGGGGGAGTTCAATATTGGGATAAAAACGAAAATGATACGGTAGAGAAGAGGACGAAAACGGAAAATTGTGTTCTCTAGATAAATATGCGAGGAGACGTGAATGAAAATGTGAGGAGGAAAGATAAGGAAAGAAAATAAAAGCGTGAACAACGCAGAAAAAATTGAACGTGGGAACAAAGAGGAGAGAAATGGGCTCTTGGGCGTCAGATCAAAAAAAGCGCGGGAGAGAAACAGATGAAAAAGAAAAAAAAAGATCTGAAATGAGAGGATTAGTGCAAGGATTAAAGAGGGGAAAAAATACTAATCCGCAACTTAAAGCCGTGAAGAGATCTTGCCCTCTTTCGCTCCCCCAGATTATGCCAAGCTCTGAGGAAAGAACGGGAGAGAGAGAGAGAGAGAGAGAGAGAGAGAGAGAGAGAGAGAGAGAGAGAGAGAGAGAGAGAGGTGGATAATATAAGGTGAGAGGAAGATAAGAGATAAAACGAAGAATAAACGAAGAATAAGAGATGATAAGAAAATGTCACAAAAAACTGAAAATAGACAGACGCCTTATATATATATATATATATATATATATATATATATATATATATATATATATATATATATATATATATATATATACGGCGTACACATAAGCCCCTTTCTTTACATTATCCTTCAGAGACAAACTATCTGCAATTAGCACAGTCCCTAATTCTGTTTCCCTCTCCGTCTGTCACACCCCCCCCGCCATCTGAAAACCCCTCATGCCGCTCTTCTCCCCAGTAAAGCAGACCTTAACCCCCTCCCCTCTGGGAGGCTATTCCGCTACCAGCCTACGAGGAAAAAAAAACACACAGAAATCCCCAAAGAGGGTTGCCAAACACTCCTGTATAATGAGGATGACGACACGGATGAAGGGAATAAAAAAACGAGATAGGTTTTGGCGAGTCTCTCTCTCTCTCTCTCTCTCTCTCTCTCTCTCTCTCTCTCTCTCTCTCTCTCTCTCTCTCTCTCTCAGAGGGTGTTGAAGATTCGGTAGCTTTCCCTCCCTACAGAGCAAATGGGGTAGGGTGGGGTGGGATGGGGATGGAAATTCTTGTTGAAGACTGTTCCACCATCGTCGCTCCTTTCCACGTACCACGATCCTCTGTTCCATCTCACGCTACCGGTCCCATCACTCTTTAATATTCTAGTCTCTACGTAGGGCTCTCATTCCCCCCCCCCTCCTTCTTCCATCAGCAAGCCAACGCCCTTCCATCATCCTCTCATCCGCATCCCATCTGACTCCTGCGTCAGTTTCATCACCCTTCCATCACCCATACAGCTGCCTTCCGTCACGACTCCATCACCCATTCCATCGCAACCCCCAGTCCTCACTCCTCCCTTATCCACCCGACCATCACGCCTCCATCACCTTCTCCATCGCACTTCCAGTCCTCACTCCTCCCTTATCCACCCGACCATCAAGCCTCCGTCGCCTCTCCATCCGAACACCAGTCCAAACTCCTCCCTCGTGCAGCCAAGACTCTCTCGTGCTATTCACATTCGTAATCTCTTCCAATGTTTTATCAATTCGCTGATTTTTACCCCCCAACTATCCCTTTACTGATGCTCTCTCCCGTATCTTTTCCACTGTTCCCCCATTCCTCCCTTCCATACTTCCTCGACCCCTTTCCTCTCACCATGCCTCTCTCTCTCTCTCCTCTCTTCCATACTTCCCTTCCATGTTTCTCTCCTCTTTATTTCCCAGAATCTTCCTCTGGGACGGACTCAGGGCATCCTAGACCAACGGGCGACTATCGTGCGCAAAACGAGAGCATACCGAACAAAAACGGGCCATCAACGGACACGAACAAGCGACCAACGAAAACGAATGGGCGACTCGCGAACGGAGAGGGAACAGCTAACGAAAACGAATGGGCGACTCACGAACGGGAGGGGGGGCAACTCGCGAGCACAAGCGGGCGATTCACGAACACGAACGGCCAGCTACCGAACACGAATAAAGCCTCAGTACATCGACGAACTAAGACGGTCGCGCCCCGCGGAGTCAGCCGGGGGAACAACGACGCCGCCGAAGACGTGGGGGATACGGCGACGTCGTAGCCGAAGCAGACATCGAAGTGGTTGGAACGAAGCATACCACCCGCCTCTGCTTTCGGGGGCAGCCGGACTAAGAAAGCCATCTCTAAGTCCACGTATGAGTCTAAGAACGCTCCAGGCCAATACACAATGTACTTATGAATATCTCCTTTGTTGCATGATGTTATATGATGAGTCTGTTCAGTAATAAGCGCACATTACACTCATAAAAACGAATAAGATAAAAAAATACATAATTCACTTTTAGAGATTCAAAAGCAGTTTTATCACTTCCAGAATAACAATAGTCGTAAATACGCTTCTTTAAGAAGATCATTTAACTAAGGATGACCAAACAATAATTAGTTAAGTCTTTATGAAACAAAACCACGTACAAAAAAAAATATAAATGTCACTTCCGTACATTCAAAAAGTTTTACACTAAAAGTCATTTCACACCTTCAGCACAACGAGGCCAGGTCAATTTCCTGGAAAAATCTCCCAGCATGGCACGATATGTGGCCACCTAATCTCAGAGCTTTATCAAACCAATAAACGCAGGAGAAAAACAAATGACAGTCTATCCTTACTATGTAATTCAAGAGTCTATCCTTACTGTGTAATGTAAGTCTATCCTGTGTCATTCTTTCTATCCTTTTTTTTTTTTCAAAAACTATTTGTCACTTGAAAAATGAACGAGACCTTGTGGAAGTTCAGATTCACAAAGACGACAACAAACAACAAACTCAGAACACAAAAAACAATTCAGCTTCTTAAGAGAAACGAGTCATTCTTAAAAACCGCGACAAAAAAACGTCATCCAACATCATACACACACACACAACATCAACACCACAAACACACAAAACACACACGAGACGCTTCGTTAACAAACAAAAACTTCAAACCACATGACCTTCAGGTCGTGCGGTTTTCACAAAGAAACACGAACTTCAAACCACCGACAGATCCTTTGCTGGCCAGCCAGCCAGCCAGCTAGCCAGCCCCACCAAGCCCCTCCACTGTGGTCTGTGGAGGGGAGAGAGTGAGAGCCGATTCTGATGCACCGATACCCGATGCCATAAGCGGGTGCCCGTATATGGCCATCCGATACGCCCAGCCCGAATAAGGGACGAATGGAAGCGGTAGGATCAAAACAAAGAGAATATATGTGTGTGTGTGTGTGTGTGTGTGTGTGTGTGTGTGTGTGTGTGTGTGTGTGTGTGTGTGTGTATGTATATATATATATATATATATATATATATATATATATATATATATATATATATATATATATATATATAACTGATGAACGTTAACAAGATACAGCCCCATAATATACACTGTATATCATACAGAAGACTAAAACTTATATATAGACACAAGCGGATGAGTAGATGTAGATCATATTCGCAAAAAAAAAAAAGGGGGCCACAAATCCGGATATCTGATTACAGCCCATAATTTCCGCCACAGATCCCTTCGTTGGAGCCTGACGATATATCTAACCCAAGAGACACTGATATGAAGCATTGGAACCCTGCGTTGGTACTGGAGATTGTACGTTCCTTTAGTCAAGGATCAAGGTTAAGTAAACAGATGGGGCTCAGCACCGCGCCTTGCTGAACGTCATTGACAAACAGTGTGTGTGTGTGTGTGTGTGTGTGTGTGTGTGTGTGTGTGTGTGTGTGTGTGTGGGTGGGTGGGTGGGTGAGAGGGAGAGAGAGAGAGAGAGTCGGTCGTCATAATGGTCTCGTTTGACACAAGCAATCTAACTCGGATAATAACGGTACAGACAAACAAACCCTGCCTCTCGCATGGGGTTATACCATATGCCCCACTTCGTACAACACACGCCCCACTTCGTATAACATACGCCCTTCCTCAGCCACAATTTTAAAAGGGTCTTAGGGGGGGATGTTTGGGTTTGCTCGGCTTTATTAAATACCTCAGAGGCTTCCGGAGACTGTGAAAATTAAAGCGCCCTCTTGAAAGTGAGTGTACTGGACCAGGCTCCAGGCCCTGGACAACTACATAGCCTCTGGAGGGAGGGGGGGATGAAGCGATCCCCTGTATGCAAAACGGAGGTCAGAAATTATGCAGTTTCATTCGACAGGAAGTCAACTCTTATGTCATCGGTCAACATGCACTAATCACCCCTGGGTGCAAGCTATCTAGTACTGCAAGATGATGTGGAAAGTCTGACATCCAGTGAGGTTATGGAAGATCGACAGAGGAACCAGACAGCATGCTGTGAAATGCTGTGAAAGACTGCGAACACTCGCATAATACAGCCACGACAGCAGTGGACGCGCTCCCCTGATGATGTGATTATTACACGAAAGTGCACTTGGGAACCTGTGTTTCATTTTGCCCGTGGACTCATAGGAATAATATATATATATATATATATATATATATATATATATATATCAGAATATACTAATGTACTCCAACCTCCACACTACATGTCCTTCCGTACCACCACCGGTGATAAAGGTCACATAAGGTCAGGAGGTTTGGCGATACTGCATAAAGGACTGACAGGGGGAGAGGGAGGGAGGTGGGGGCATTCATATCGGACGCACCCCAGCGCTGGCCCGTCCGATAACGGCCCGACAAGCTGGGGGAATGGCCGCATTGACGGGCCCGCTGGCCGGAGAGCAACGGCAAAAAAAAAAAAAAAAAAAATAGATAGAGAGAGAGAGAGAGAGAGAGAGAGAGAGAGAGAGAGAGAGAGAGAGAGAGAGAGAGAGAGAGAGAGAGAGAACAACATCACCACAAGCTCAGCAAGAAACACATCTACAGCGACTCGAGACACAACGCACAAAAGAAATAACAAAGCACCAGCTCCACCCACACATCCCACAACCCCCCACCAAAAGACAGGAGGGGAGGGGGAGCGAAACTAACGAAAGCGTCAGGTACGAAACACAAAGAGAAAGACAACAAACAACAACAACAAAAAAATAGATAAAAGACGTAGTAATAATAGAAAAAAAAAAGAAGTGGAGGAGGATGAACTCGAAGGCGGGACCATCAGGAGTGGCATGGGATGCGGGCATCAATCCATCGCAGGTACGATTTCTTGCCAAGCAGAAGTCAGCCACCCACCCCCACTCCTGATCACCCAACTACTCGTTAAGGCTAACAAGGCCCTTGGCGTGGAACGAGGCCCAGCCCTAATGAGGCTGCAACAGGCCAGCCATCCACGTCACTCACAAAGATATCTTTTTCGCCGTAGCTTTATATTTTCAAACCATTATTTCCTTTTTTTTTTTTGGCCCTCTCCCTCCCTCTCCACTATAATACTCTTTCATTAGAATCATTCCAACCAAATCTCAACGGCTGACGTAGAACCTTTCGCTTTCTAAGGCAATATTAAAGTTTTTTGAAATTGCGATACATAAATGACCCTCAAGGCTTAAGTTTCATATCTTGTTAATTACTGGTATTTCTTAAAACAGTCCATGTTCAACCAATATCCACATGATCAGACACACTCAGAAGCCAAAATACTATTAAAAAGACTTTTTTTTTTCTTTTTCTACAATTACTAATTTTACGAGGAACAAACACGTGTAGTTATCTATTTTACGAGGAACAAACACGTGTAATCATCTATTGCACAGGTGCAGCAAACAGGTGTGATCTCTCGCCTCCTACTGTGGGGCTACCACACAAGCCTAACCCCCATTCTTCAACCCCTGTGCCACACGACAACCATAACAACCACCCTTCCACCACACACACACACACACACACACAATAATTCCATTACACACAAACTTACAAATCAAAAACACATAAAACCATAACCCTCCCCAACCCACATATAAACAACCACAACTTAAAACACAAACAACCACAACCCCCTCAACCCAAACACAAAAACAAACACAACCCCCTCAACCCAAACACAACCCCTCAACCAACCGACACACACACAAAAAAAACCCACAAACAACCCCACCAGCACAACACCCCACCCACCACCCACCAGCACAACACCCCACCCACTAGCACAACACCCAACCAGCACAACACCCCACCCACCACCCACCAGCACAACAACCCACCCACCACCCACCAGCACAACACCCCACCCACCAGCACAACACCTCATCCACCAGCACAACACCCAACCAGCACAACACCCCACCCACCACCCACTTGCACAACACCCCACCCACCAGCACAACACCCCACCCACCAGCACAACACCTCATCCACCAGCACAACACCCAACCAGCACAACAACCCACCCACCACCCACCAGCACAACACCCCACCCACCAGCACAACACCCCACCCACCACCCACCAGCACAACACCCCACCCACCAGCACAACACCTCACCCACCAGCACAACACCCAACCAGCACAACACCCCACCCACCACCCACCAGCACAACACCCCACCCAAACCCACCACCACAACACCCCACCCAAAACCCACCAGCACAACACCCCACCCACCACCCACCAGCACAACACCCCACCCACCACACACCAGCACAACACCCCACCCAGAACCCACCACAAAAAAAAAGAATAAAAAAAAAAGCCAGGTCAGCCAGCCAGGACCATCAAGGCTGAGCGGTCGGCTACCGGTCCTGCGCCAGGATTAGCGGGTTCGGGTGTCGGTCCGGAGGCTCGAGTGTCCTGCCCTTCGGGTACCTGATACACCGCGAAGCTACCTGCCTTGCTTATGCTGCTGGGGACTTGCCCACGCCCGACCCCTACCGCTGCACCTCCTCCTCCTCCTCTTGGCCACCTTCTGCCCTTGTTGCTGGTCCCTCTGCCCCGTGTCCCCTCCCCCACACCACCAAGCTACCATTCCCTCAATAACCATACTGTCCCTGTGTGTCTCTCTGTCTGTGTCTAAGGTCCGTTTGTCTGTGTCTAGGGTCCCTTACACGTGGCTGGCTGGCTGGCTGGCTGTGCCTAGGGTCTGTACAGCCTTGTCTGTGTTGATGGTCCGCAGGGTCTTAAATGTGGCAGGCTGTTCACCTGAACAGGTCTTTAAAAGCCTAACGCGTGGTTAGCTTTCTATTTTTTGTCTTGCGTCTACCGAGATTCTCCTTGTGTGTGGGGTCGGCTGTCTTCCTCTGTCTGTCTGTCTGTCTGTCTCTGGGGGTCTGTCTGTCTCTGGGGGTCTGTGAAAGCTTTACTTGTCTGTAGCCTGCAGACTTCCTTTCAGGGTGTGTGTGTGTGTGTGTGTGTGTGTGTGTGTGAAGCCTTACGTAAACATCTACACATTTCTATGATTTCTATGTTTTCTCTATGGACGTGGAGGAGGAGGGGGGGGAGGCGATGTTTATCCTCATCATTACTGCTATGAACTCATGATTCATCGCCATTATCATTTATAATCATCATTATCGTCATTATCACCCGTCGATTCATCGTGAATGAATAGTTCTGACTCGTCTCAAAACAATCTGGGAAACTTAAGTGAGGGAGAAGCAAGAGTGGGTTGGGGTGGGGGGAGGGTCTGGATACGTGTGACGCAACACAAGCAAGGTGACCCGATACGACGTGCAACACTGGGGCACGATGCGAGGTGGAGGCGCTCCCTCGCAACACACACAAAAAAATTGAGACTTGCCATCCAGACGCAACACAAACTAGACCGCTCGACGCGACGCAAGACGACCAGAAGCGCAACACAAACAAGACGCAGCAGTACACGACGACCCGGCCGAAACACAAAGGAGACGACCGACACGCAACACAAACAAGACCGCGAAACACACAAGTCCTTAGGGCCAGTGGCGGAGGAGGGTCGCTGGCTGGCTTCCCTCGCAACACACACACACCCTCTCTCTCTCTCTCTCTCTCTCTCTCTCTCTCTCTCTCTCTCTCTCTCTCTCTCTCTCCAACCCCGTGACTCAGAACACGAGGACTGAAAAGGACACACACACACACACACACACACACACACACACACACACACACACAAAGAGCAGATAGATAAGAATGTGGAGGGAGATCACACGAAATCTATTAAGATAACAGCGAAACAACGGAGAGGAGATTAAGTAAACAATTTAAGATCACGACCGGCGCACGACTCGCTCCCAAGTGCTTGTGTGTGTGTGTGTGTGTGTGTGTGTGTGTGTGTGTGTGTGTGGTGAGGGAGGGGAGGATCCTGTTGAGCAGGAGGGTCACAATGACACTAACAGCCGCTGACAGCCCCATTAGCCGCTACCTTGTGCCTCCTTAAGCGAGCCACCTCAAAACTCTCCCACTAATCAGCCCAGGGAAAACATGAGCACTGGGCCAGCCACCTGCAACGTTCCCCCCACCTTCACTGCACCACTCCTGCTCACACCACTACGTAGGTGTCATCATTTCTTTCCCCTGCACGCGTTCTCCAATTCTCGTGCCACCGAGACAGCGCCTGGAATAGAGGGAGAGAGAGAGAGAGAGAGAGAGAGAGAGAGAGAGAGAGAGAGAGAGAGAGAGAGAGAGAGAGAGAGAGAGAGAGAGAGAGAGAGGGATGTCCTCCCTCGCTCCACAATCCACCGCACTCCAGCTGTCATGTATAAACGCACACAAACCACAGTTCCCAAGCCACAGCCAGGCCCCACAGACCTTTCCGTCCCACCTGTGGACGAAAGTGGCTCCGGTTCGCTCTATCCCTTTGCGCCACTAACTCAACCACGCCAGTGACCCCCCCCCCCCCCAGCGCCGCTGACTTCACAAAGCCAGTGCATCGCCACTTATCCCGTACCAGCGCCACTTGCACTCACTCACCCCTGCCACAACCACGACGCCACTGCCCCTGAGAGCAACCACTCCGCAACACCACTACCCTCAAGCTGCACCATTAAAACCTCCTCCCCCCCCGTGCCTCGCGCCACTAACCTTAGGGAACTCTTGGTGACCTTTGGGTTTAAATGCTCCTGCGTCCAATCGATAGTCTCCCCTTAAGAACGACACTTAGGCACCGACAACCCCCTGCAACTACATCCCCAGCACCACCACCCCCTGCAACTACATCCCCAGCACCACCACCCCCTGCAACTACATCCCCAGCACCACCACCCCCTGCAACTACATCCCCAGCACCACCACCCCCTGCAACTACATCCCCAGCACCACCACCCCCTGCAACTACACCCTAGCACCACCACCCCCTGCAACAATACCCACGCATTCCGCGCACCATGACCACTGGACAGAACCTCACCACACCAAAAAAGGGCCAAGCAATATCCTTCTCATACCAAGCAATAAAATACTACTGCCAAGCCAAGCAATACACTCCTCTGGTGTCAAGCAACACTCCCCTGGTGTCAAGCAACACTCCCCTGGTGCCAAGCAACACTCCCCTGGTGTCAAGCAACACTCCCCTGGTGCCAAGCAACACTCCCCCTGGTGCCAAGCAACACTCCCCCTGGTGCCAAGCAACACTCACCCCTGGTGCCAAGCAATAATATCCCTCCGGCCAGGCCAAGCAATACAAACAGACACTTCCCTATCAACTGAACTGTTTGATTACGCTAAAAGGGCTCTTGCAGCATGAGAGTGCCATCACATGGCACTCTCCTCTAGTGGCACTGGGGAAGAGAGAGAGAGAGAGAGAGAGAGAGAGAGAGAGAGAGAGAGAGAGAGAGAGAGAGAGAGAGAGAGAGAGAGAGAGAGAGAGAGAGAGGAGGGAGGATAGGGAGGTAAATGGGGAGATAAAAGTAGAATAGGTGGGAAGGGAGGGAGTGTGACACATAAATGATAAAAAAAAACAATTTCTCACAACCCTTGAACGATGCCGTCCCTTAAAGCCCTACTTGGAACAACGTCGAGGGTGACCTGACATCAATAACCCACACCAACCCTCGAGGGTGACCTGGCATCATACTCAAGGCCGACCCGGCATCAGCACTCGACCCATCCGCCACCGACACCAATCGCCGCCAAGCCGGGTCTGACGCCCCCGCTTGGAGCCACCGCGGGGCTGATGTCGACAACACCAATCTTTCAAAACCCCACGCGAGAAGGTCCCAAGACCTACCAGCCAGCCATCCCACTCCAGACCGAGACCACAGACCACTCACAGACCACTCCCAACTTCAGGCTAGAGAGAAGGACCCCCATCACTCCACTCCAATGCCCCAGACTTGACTCCCAATCCATCCCAGTCCCAAAACCACACTCCACCTACGAACCAGACCGTTCCCAGACCCACCCATCCACCCACCTCTCACTCCCTCACCTCTCCGCCCACTCACCAGACCGGTCCCAGACCCCACTCCGCCCACTCGCCGCGGCAGATGCAATACTGGGCCCCCCAAACCAATCACAAGGTCGATCTGATATCCCATGAAGACCAGTTATATGAGTCCTCATCAGAGGTCGTATATCACTGCCGGACACTGTTCCCTTACACTGCCGGACACTGGCCCCTTTCACCGCCCTCACTACCGGACACTGGCCCCTTACACCACCGTCACTGCCGGACAACTGGCCCCTTACACCACCTTCCCTACCGGACACTGGCCCCTTACACCAGCGTCACTGGTGTTCCCTCACATTACTTTCACTGCCACACACACACCACCCCAATAAACGACAATAACTGCCAGGCATTATTTCCTTTAAAGCGCCATAACTCTAAACGTTCATCCGCTTTAAACATCAAGTTAATGCCAGACACTTCTCCCCTTTAAATTGCTGTTAGCGCTTGACCCTAATCCCCTTTAAACTACCGTCAGTGCTAGACGCTAATCCCCTTTAAACCAACACCACTGTTAGACGTTAATCCCCTTTAAACCAACGCCACTGTTAGACGTTAATCCCCTTTAAACCAACGCCACTGTTAGACGTTAATCCTCTTTAAATCACTGTCGCTGCTAGACGATAATCCCCTTTAAACCACTGCCACTGTTAGACTGCTAATCCCCTTTAAACCACTGCCACTGCTGGACGTTAATCCCCTATAAATCACTGCCACTGCTATATACTAATCCCTATTAAACCGTTATCACTGCTATACTCTTTAAACCAATGACATGAAAGGGTAACTAAACCTTTTAAACCTCTGAGACTACAGAACACCACCACTTCTAAACCACTGGAACTAATGAATGACTATCTTAAACCAACTGGAGCTAATGGGGGGGGGGGGGGGTGGTTACTTAACCCCAGCACTATAACCTGTAGAGGACCAGTAATATGACCAAGAAAGACTTACCCACCCATCAACACTTGCGACACACACACACACACACACACACACACACACACACACACATACACACACATACACACACACATACACACACACACACACACACACACACACACGTGTCTATCGTTGTGATAACTTAAAAAATCGCCACCCATCCTCCTCCTCCTCCGAGGTACCTCCAACACTAGCATAAAAATAAGTGAGAAAGATCTCTCTCTCTCTCTCTCTCTCTCTCTCTCTCTCTCTCTCTCTCTCTCTCTCATCCCCTTGTGTGTTCGTGCGTGCGTGCGTGCGTTCCCCCTCTCCCCCCCCCCCTCGACACACAAAGTCCGTCCATGGATCGATGCCGTACGGGACCAGAAAAGACTAACTAGAATGAGGCAGGAGGAGAGGGGGAAAAAAAAGAGAACATCCTCCCTCTCACCCACCCACACCACCACCACCACCACAGCCACCTCACCACTCTTACTATCCCCCTCCCCACCACACCCCTACTCATCATCTCCCCTCATTTCCCCTCCCCCACCTTCTCCACCCACTCCTCCTCCTTCCTCCTCCCACAGAAGAGAATCGATTCCAAAAGACGGACAATTAAAATCGGTTCCCTCTTCCCGTAGACTTTAACAAGGGTATTCCCCCCCCCCCCTTTGTGTTCCTTCCCCTCCCTCCTCAACCATTGTCAGTCAATCACAATAGGAATGAGAACTTGGGAATGGGAAGCAAAACTTGCGCCGAAGGGGGGGTAGTAGGGTCCGGTATTTCAGGGGGCCCCTCCGCCGCCTCCGGACTGACGTTCCCCGACTTCGATGTGGTGGACCAGTTGGACGTTCCCCGACTTCGATGAGGTGGACCAGTTGCCTGGACATCCCACGACTTCGATGAGGTGGACCAGTTGCCTGGACATCCCACGACGTCGATGAGGTGGACCAGTTGCTTGGACGTTCCACGACTTCGATGTGGTGGACCAGTTGCCTGGACGTCCCACGACGTCGATGTGGTGGACCAGTTGCCTGGACGTCCCACGACGTCGATGTGGTGGACCAGTTGGTTGGACGCTCCGACCTCGACGTGGTGGACCATTTGCTTGGACGTCCCGCGACGTCGACGTGGTGGACCAGTTGGTTGGACGTCCCACGACTTCAATGTGGTGGACCAGTTGGTTGGAAGTCCCGACTTCGTTAAGAGGGACCAGCTTGTAAAGCAGTTTTTACGACTGAAGAACCGACCACAGTCAAGTAGGGGATACAGCACTTATCATTACATTACCCAGTGTCTAATACAAAAACGGGAAATACAAAACTTCCTGAATCATCTTACAGCCAGGAACCTCTCTCTCTCTCTCTCTCTCTCTCTCTCTCTCTCTCTCTCTCTCTCTCTCTCTCTCTCTCTCTCTCTCAGTGTAATCCAATCATCAGAGTCTCAACACACAACCACAACCACTGGACAAAATACCATGAAACGGACGTAAAACATCTTCTCCCACTGGGGTACCACTGCCTTCAACGGTCCCACCCCCCCGCCCCCACACTTCGCCCAAAACTGCCTCAAACAGTCAGTTGTATCACGTAAGAACGTCTAAGTTCACACGCAGAAAACTGCCTCAAACAGTTGGTTGTATCACGTAAGAACGTCTAAGCTCACATGAAGAAAACTGCCTCAAACAGTCAGTTGTATCACGTTAGAACGTCTAAGTTCACACGCAGAAAACTGCCTCAAACAGTTAGTTGTATCACGTAAGAACGAGTCAGTCCACACGGACACGAGTCAGTCCACACGGACACCATATCGCACCTGGGGGGGATTTAATTACACCCCCTGCACCCCAGGCCAAGTCAACAGGCCTCGGACAGGTAGAAAACGAGGGGCGGGTCTCCAAAGAGGAAGGGTGGCGGTAAACAGAGGGATTCAAGATGGCCGCCAGGGACCGACCTCGTCAGCTTCTGAACTCTCATGAGAATGGCTGACACATGGGCAGCCATCTTGCTCCTCTCATGAGCCAAACATTCTCAACAACGTAGAATATATATATATATATATATATATATATATATATATATATATATATATATATATATATATATATATATATATATATATACGTTTACCCGCTAACAATGGACAAAAAACTGCAAAAAATAATGAAAGTGAGGGAAAAAAATGGGTTTGAGATATTCACATACAAAAGCTCCTCCCTAAAAAAAAATCTATATTCCTTTCCCTTTTGGCGATTGCTTGAAAATACAGCACCAGAGACGCTCACTTTACACACTTGGCGATCGTCGAGAGAGTACGCCAAATCTTCCTCCCTCTCCACTCCACTCTGGCTGCTAATGTTGAAGCAAGGGCCACATTTCCCCAGAGCATTTCTCAGGAGTTTTCTCTTTCTTTATCAGCAGTACTTAAATGGGGGGGGAAAAAGGAGAAAAAAAAAGAGCAGACCCAGAAAGGTTAGAAAAAAAATGATTATAGATACTAAAAATAATGATACTAATAATAACCTAGAAGAAGAAGAAGAAGAAGAAAAAGAAGAAGAAGAGGAGGAGGAGGAGGAGGAGGAGGAGGAGGAGGAGGAGGAGGAATAGAAAGGGTAGAAAATATTTTCACTGAAAACAATAATAACCTAAAGAAGAAGAAGAAGAAGAAGAAGAAGATGATGAAGAAGAAGATTAAGAGACCTGGAAAAAAAAAACGGTGAAAGACACATAACGCGTTAGGAAAATGGACCGGAAAAGAAAAGAAAAAAAAAAGTATAGAAAACAGAGAGAAAAAAAAATGTACAGAAAACGGAAAATAGTAAACACCGGGGTAGGTAGGGGGCGGAGTGCCACGCGAAAGAAATCTAGCGTAATGGGGTAACATACGTCGCTGTTACGTTTAAATACATCCTATATTGTCGGACAACGCCACTGCTATATTAACAAAAGTGTTGCGTTTTATTATAACGAAAGCGGGGGCGGAGTGGCCGGGAGGGAGAGGGGAGGGTTAAGGGAAGGGTGGGTGGGGAGGAGTAGGTTGGGAGGGAGAGGGGAGGAGTAAAGGGAAGGGTGGGAGGGAGAGGGGAGAGTAAAGGGAATGGTGGGTTGAGGGGAGTAGAGGAGGAGGAGGAGGATGAGTACAGGTATGGGGGGAGAGGAAGAGGGAAGAGGAGACAGAAAAAAGGGAGGGAAGAACATGGGATAGGTTGAGGACGGTGGAAAGGGCATGTAACAGAGGCCAAAAATGGGTAAGGTGTAAGAGACATGGGCAAAGGGTAGTAAATAGAAGGGGAAAGGAGATGGGAGGGAAGATGAGCAATAAGGAAGTGGGAGGGGATACGAGATGAATAGTGAGGCAAAGGGAGGCGGCAAGAAAGGATAGGGATTGAGAAAGGAAGGAAGAGGATGAGGACATAAGGCAACAGAAGGAGGGAGAGGAGATGGGTCGAGAAGAGGGTAACGGATGAGAGGCGAACGTAAGAGAAAGGGATAGAGAGCATGGAAGAGAAGAAGAGGGTAAGCAGGGGAAGGTACAAAAGGGTAATGCTGCAAGCGTGTGGGGAGGGGATGAGTTGGGGATGGGGGACCGCTACAAGGGTGAGGTGTGGGAGGGGGGAATGTTTCGTATAACACCAGCATATAATTATTGTGTTCATATTTACTGCCTCATAGGTTCAACTGGTATATAATTTCGATTCCATAACTTGTACAGCACAATTGTGTGTGTGTGTGTGTGTGTGTGTGTGTGTGTGTGTGTGTGTGTGTGTGTGTGTGTGTGTGTGTGTGTGTGTGTGTGTGTGCCAGATGTGTACTGGCTGCCTCTTCTCCCCACCCCGCCCCTCACTCTATGTACGTATATGTGTACCTACGTGCACGTGGAGGTGAGTTAGAGGGTGGTTCCCCCTTCCTTCCCTCCATCCATCCACCTGACTTCAACCCGACCCCCAACCACCCCATCTGGCCTGAACCCAGACAATCCACCCACCTAACCTCCCCCTCACCACGACCTGAACCCCTGGCCTCCCCCTCTCCAACCAGACCAAACAACACCACCCCTCCCCCACTCCGACCAGAACCCCAGGTTCGCATTTCCTACCTCGTCTCTTCACCCTCACTTTTTTTTTTTCTCCTCCTTCATTTCCAACTCAAATCCTGCGTGAGGAAGAAAAATATTCACTCCTCCTCAAGTCTCATTCCTCATTTATATCGCCCCGTGTGTCTGTATCTCCCTTACTTTATCACAAGGTGCGTTCAATGTTCCCCGCTTTCCGGGTTCCCCTACGCGTCGCTTAGTGTGTGTGTGTGTGTGTGTGTGTGTGTGTGTGTGTGTGTGTGTGTGTGTGTGTGTGTGCTTGCTTTCATTTCACACAGACGGATTATGCATGTCTTACTTTGCTCCTTCTTTCTGTCTTGAACGCCTCTTCTCTCTCTCTCTCTCTCTCTCTCTCTCTCTCTCTCTCTCTCTCTCTCTCTTTGACAAGTCCTCAACCTTCGTCCGGACGATTTCGGTCGCGGCCAGGTCATCGCCACCACCACGTCCGTCCGCCCGTCCGCCTCTGACCCCCTCCGCGTCGTCACACGTTCAAGACGCACGTCACCTTTTATTTTTCGTTCTTTCGTTCTTTCTCGTCTCGTGGTCTTCCACGCGCGCTCCTCCCACAACCTCCTCCCTAATTCATCACATTCGATCTATTTCCTTATCCTCACCACCACCTCCTCCACCAAGCTCTGCTGATCGCCTAACCCAATTTCCCCCTCCCATGTTCTACTCATTTCCCTTCCCCCCCTATTTCCCAATTTCTGGACATCACCCACCTTTATGATCCCCCTGTATTCACCACCGCCTATTCTGATGTCTATCTCATGGGTCTATCTGTCCCTAGCCCCATCCCAGGGTTAACTTATCCCTTTTTTTTTACCCCCCGTTACACTTTGCCTTGCCTAAATTTACAAGCTTCCACTATTACATTATATATATATATATATATATATATATATATATATATATATATATATATATATATATATATATATATATATATGAAAACTTTTCGAGTGCACTAATAACTGTTTGCACTCTGGCTTGGTCGAGGTGGTTGGCGTGGGTCCTTAATTTCCCCCCCCCTCCGCTCCCCTCCTCCTCCCCCCGCCCAGTACTACATCCAATGCTGGTGGGGAAGGGGGAATGGAGGGGAGGGGAGAGAAGGGGAGGGGAGGGGAGGAGCGGGTGGGGGGAGGGGACGGCGGCGGGCCGGCCATTATTATTTTGTATCTTACGTTGATCAGTTCCCCGGATATGGTGGCTACCCAGGCCGAGAGAGAGAGAGAGAGAGAGAGAGAGAGAGAGAGAGAGAGAGAGAGAGAGAGAGAGAGAGAGAGAGAGAGAGATCCTAATTGGAGACACGGTGATGACATTCATATTTTCATAATAAGGAAGATAGCGCGGGTGGGGTGGGGGGGGCAGGGGGCCCCCCCTCGCCAAGAACGACAAAGTGACCTTAATTTCACGACACTTTCCTCCACTTCTGGATATCCCCTCCCCCCTCCCGCTCCCCTCCCCCACCTCCTCCTCCATCCTAAACCTCCCCTTGAATGATTACCTTACTTCCCCCTTCACCACAACCTCCCCTTCAGGGGTTTCCCCTCTCCACCATAACGTCCTCTTAAGGGGGTTTCCCCTCACCACCATAACGTCCCCTTATGGGTTCCCCCCTTACCTCCCACCCACTACTCCACCACAACCTCCCTTTAAGGGGTTTTCCCCTCTACGACAACCTCCCCTTACAGGTTTCCCCTCCACCATAACCTCCAATTGAAATCTCCACTTACCATCCCCCTCCACCACGACCTCCCCTTCGGGACTCTCCCTACATCCCCTCCAAACACAACCACCTTCCTTTGGTTGCTCTCAATCCTTCCTCCTCCTCCTCCTCCTCCTCCTCCTCCTCTTCCTCCTCCTCCAACACCACAACCCCCCCCCCCACTCTGACGGTCCCCATAACCCCATCCCTCCCTCTTCAAAATAAACATCTACTTGGAATATACTTAATTGAGTTTAACATATTCTAACAAACAATCAAAATAAAAAGACAAAAACCAAAAAAAAAACAAAATAAAAACGTCCCATACTCCTACTCCAAAAATAAATCCCAATAATAAATCCACCATAATAATAATAATAATAATAATAATAATAATAATAATAATAATAATAATAATAATAATAAAATCCCTTTTCAATAAATCCACAATTTTTTTTTTTCCATCGCACGTGCGGGCGAGGAGGCGATCATGCCCTACACCTGACCTTTCCCAGGGGCTAGTGAACGCCCCCAGCCCCCAGGGGCCTAGCCTGGCCAGGCCAGGCCTGACCCACGACCCCCCCACGCGCCACCCACGCCGGCCTGACCCACGACCTACCCGCGCGTCACCCACGCCAGCCTGATTTACGTTATTGAAGATCACTACCACCCACATACATACATACATACATACATACATACATCATACACACATACATACATACATGCGCACCGTCTCTACACTATATAAATTCGTAATGTATGGCTTTGGAGGTGAAATTTATGGGTCATGGCATCAGACTGGGGTAAATTCTAACATAATTTATCTACATCACACACACACACACACACACACACACACACACACACACACACACACACACACACACCCACACAGATACAGGCACCTGGCTACATATTAATATTACATACTGATTAAATACAATTCACATGGGGGTAAATTAACCTATTTCATTCGTTTCCATTCATCCAGAATATATATATATATATATATATATATATATATATATATATATATATATATATATATATATATATATACCACAGTACAAAATCCTTCGTTCGCGTTTAAATTAATATTTATATATATATATACATATTTTTTTTCTTCTCCCCAATCGACAGTTCTTCCTAAAAATGAAAATAATGTAGCCAGATGGGAAATAATTCAAGTCTCGCTTCAAAAATTCAAATACATTTTCATGCAGGTCGTGTGGGGAGGGGAGAAGGGGAGGGGGTGGGACTAAGGGGAAGGGGGACGGAGTGGAAAAGGCGGGGTTTTAAGTGGGGGAGTGGAACGGGGCGAGTGGAACGGGGCGAGTGGAACGGGGCGAGTAAAGTGTTGGGGAAGAGGAGAGGGTGGTGGTGGTGGTGGTGGTGGGAGGGAAGAGAAGGGATGGTTCTGGTGAGGGGTGGGATGCTTCTGTTTGTGGAAGGGAGGTGTATCGGCTTGCGGGAGGGGTTAGGGTGGTGGAAGAGGAGAGGTCAGGGTGGTGAAGAGGAGAGGTCAGAGTGGTGGAAGAGGAGATGTTAGGGTTGTGGAAAAGGAGAGGTTTAGGGTGGTGGACGAGGAGCGGTTAGGGTGGTGGGAGAGGAGAAGGTTAGGGTGGTGGAAGAGGAGAGGTTAGGGTGGTGGAAGAGGAGAGGTTAGGGTGGTGGAAGAGGAGAGGTCAGGGTGGTGGAATAGGAGATGTTAGGGTTGTGGAAGAGGAGAGGTTAGGGTAGTGGAAGAGGAGAGGTTAGGGTGGTGGAAGAGGAGAGGTTAGGGTGGTGGAAGAGGAGAGGTTAGGGTGGGGGAAGAGGGGAGGTTAGGGTAATGGAGGGAGGACCTTCATCCACCCCATGGATACAATATCTCTCCAGTCGACGGAATAAATTTTAATTCCTCCACGATGAACTCCTCTGTCACCCCTGGGGGAGGAAAGAGCTAAAAGGCTGCGATGCAATACGTATGGGAGGGGGATATGGAGGTAGAGGGAGGAGGCAGGGTAGTAGGAGGATAGGAAAGGGGGAGGAAGAGGAGGAAAAGGAGGAGGAGGAGGTGGTGATGGTGGAAGGGAGAGGGGGTGTGTCCCCTGCTTAGTTGATGATTTCGTGATTCGTTATCTCTAATGAAATGACATTCTATTCGTATCAATCGTAATGGATGACACCTATTTCAACCCATTTTTTTTTTAAGATTAAATAAAGTTGGAAAAAAAATACTTTGCTTCATCAATCAAAAAATACTTTGCTTCATCAATCAAAAAATACTTTGCTTCATCAATCAGTCTCGAAAAACGCCCATCTCCGAGAGCCACTGTATATCCAGCAACTCCCCAGAGAAAATATAATCTTCGATAATTAGAAATAGAAAGAAACTAGGGTATAATTTCTGGCATTTTTTTTCTTTTTTTCACCTCAAGCAAGACGGTAGGGTGCCCCTGGGTATGAGGGCAAGGCCCCCCCCCCCTGACTTAACCCGACCCTTAAGGGTCAGGTCGTGTCGTCACACACAAGGGGTAGGTAGTACCTCCAGACCCCAAGGGTCGTACCGTCGTGCTCAAGGGTCGTGCCGTCGTGCTCAACCCCTGTGGGTTGGCTACACTAACACGACATGTCTCTGTTGGCGTGAACATTAATGCCATAAGCCTCTGGGTTGGCAATACTGAGGACATGTCTCTCTCTGATCATGTCATCAACCTCTTAACATAAATGCATCAACCTCTTAATATACATACAATACAATGTTTATGTATCCATGTATCCAGCACAAGATATGACTGGTTATGTATCCATGTATACAGCACACGATATAAGTCTGGTTATGTATACAGCACACGATAAAAGTCTGGTTATGTATCCATGTATACAGCACACGATATAAGTCTGGTTATGTATCCATGTATCCAACACGTGATTTAAGACCGGTTATGTATCCATGTACCCCTCCCACAGTATTCATAATCGCCCTTCCAGCGAGGGGGAATAGATCCCAATTTCACTTCACGCCAGTGCCGGGAGCTGTAATTACCCATTAACGTAATGGGGAGTGAGGGATTCCAACCCATTCCATGACGTCGAAGAGAGAAGGCTGATTGGCCGGCCCACCAGCAGAGCGAATGGCTAATCTCGTCCTCATCAAGGTCTAATCCTGTCTGCACCTCTTCCCGTCCAATCCCCTGCTCCAATCCGTGACTCTAATCGTTAGTCCCAATCCATCAGTCTAACCCTCGGTGCCAATCCACTGGTCCAATCCTCGGTTTCAATCCACGATTCGAATCGCCGAATCCACCACAAAATCCACGATTCGTTGTACATGGTACAGGCTCCTAATTAACCAGGAACACATACCTGTACAGAGTAATTACCTGTAGGATAACTACCCTCGCGACAATTACCCGTAAGGCTAATCACCCTAAAGGGGAAGTACCTTTTGAACAATGACCTGTATGGTAATTACACTGTATGGTAATTACCTGTATGGTAATTACATTGTATGGTAATTACCTATGGGACGATTCCCTGTACAGCTCGTACCTGTGGGGCAATTACTGTACATCAATCACCTGTACATCAATTACCTGTAGGAGCCATAATTACAAGTTGGACAATAACAATTTACCAGTTAAACGATTTATCTGCGATCCGTCAAACAACCCCCCCCCACCGCCCCCCTACCCCCCCCCACCCACCCAATTCAACCCCCCAACGACAACGCAAGTCCCCCCCCCCCCCCGCTGCAAGACCACACGGGCGGAATGCCCGACACAAAAGCCTTGATATATGGGCCCAATACCCAGCTGGATTAATACACACACACACACACACACACACACACACACACACACACACACACACACACATACATCCATCAGGGGGCCGCCCGCCCCGGGGAAGGGGGTGTGGGCCTCCCTCTTATATCTTACTTCAGCTTTTATGAATGAATTAAGGATTATGGCGGTGATGGCTGATATATCGCTCTTACGCTGGAGCCCCTCGACACGAGGGGGGGGGGGAGGGGTTAGTAGGAGGAAAGGCGGCTTGGGGGGGGAAGGAGGTGGGGGGTAGGGGGGGTGGCAAGGGCAATTGTAGCCCTTAGGGCGCGAGCCCGGAGAGGTTAAACTCTGACCGGGGGGGGGGACGGTAAAATCCCAAGATCTTGGTCCGGCGGAGGAGGGAGATAATCCATTATGGCCCTTAAGGAATGGGTAAGATAAGGGCTATCTGCGATTCATCCCTTTTAAGTGGCAATTTGTATGATGCCACGGGGGATAATACATCTTAAGCCCCGGTGCATAGGAGTCATCTGACCGTAATGTCGGGCCGGAATTGCCCCCCCGATTATAGTGATCTCCACTCGTGAATTACAAGGGGAATCATCTTGAGAAGAAAATATTAGTGCGGTGGGGGTGTGTGCGGGGGTGTGTGTGGGGGTGTGTGGGGGTGTGTGTGGGGGTGTGTGTGTGGGGGTGTGTGGGGGTGTGTGGGGGATGTGGCGTCAGCGACGACGCACTGACACAAGAATGAATTCATCTGTGATTTGTGAGGGGAAGAGAGGGGAGGGGAGAGGAGGGGAGGGGAGTGGATGGGTGGATGGGTGGGTCTGTTCAACGTAAGGCCTTGGCTCCTTCAGCTCCTCTTCTTCCACCTTCCTCCTTCAGCTGTTGCGTCGTCTGTACAGCTGCTGCTGCTGCTCCTAACTCTCTATCTAACAACTGCTCTAACCAACTGTGTGTGCCTCCTCCTCCTCCTCCTCCAGCTGCTGTTGCATCTGTACAGCTGCTCCTCGAAACTCTCTATGTCCACCAGCTGCTGTTGCATCTGTACAGCTGTTTCCTCTAAACTCTCTTCGTGTCCACCAGCTGCTCTAACTAACTGTGTGTGCCTTCTCCTCCTCCTCTTCCAGTAGCTGTTGCATCTGTACAGCTGCTCCTCGAAACTCTCTATGTCCACCAGCTGCTCTAACTAACTCTGTGTGTGCAGCACCAGCTTTTATCTATCTTCACACCAGCTGCTGTTATCTATCCAGCAGTTGCTCCAGGTGTCTGACACAAGCAGCTGGTCTAACTCACCTAACTCATCATCCAAATCATCCGACGCTAAAGTCAACATTCGCCACTTAAAAACAACAAAAAAAAACAATACAAATGAACAATAGAAAAAAAAGCAAGGTCAAAAAAAAAAGAATAAAGCCTTTACCATTGCCACATTTAAATTCTCCACCCACACCCCTCAAATAAAAGGGGGGGTATAGGAGGAGGGGCAGAACGAGTAAAAAAAAAAAAGAAAAAGAAAACTAAAGAGGAGGAAAACCGGGACACCTCCCCCCTCCCCATTTATGGCTTCATGAAAATGCTTGCCATAGACGGACGGCCATAAATTCGCCCACCGATGGGATTTTCACATTGCCTGCCATGCGTCTTGCTCCCTCCCCTACCCCAGCCCAGCCCCTCGCTCCTTCCCTCTGTTCTCACTACCGACTTTATTACTTGTTGACTCTCTCTCTCTCTCTCTCTCTCTCTCTCTCTCTCTCTCTCTCTCTCTCTCTCTCTCTCTCTCTCTCTCTCTGTTGCCTTAGGGTGGAGGAGGAGGAAGAAGACACAGGAGGAGGAGGAGAGGAGACGGGGTGGATGGGGGTGGGGGGCAGGAGACAGAGGGAGGAGGGGTTGAGTTGCGGGGCTGGAGAGGGGGTAGCCCGACTCGACACGTTACTTCCC